>NC_056743.1:807911787-808211787 GCF_019279795.1 Protopterus annectens
CCGATTTGGGAAAAAAAATCTCTACTAGAGCCTGTACAGTTGATGGACCACATTGGTGCCATGATATAGACACTCCAGTGCAAAGTATTGCTAACCGCGGAGAGAGTTCAAAACCTCAAGATGCATGTCTCTGTATTACCGTTCTCACCTCACGACAGCGGAATCAGTGTTAAGGGCCCTAGGTTCAATGGCGGCGACCATAGCTCTTCTTCCATGTGCTCAGCTACATATGTGGATTCTTTAGTGGACTCTAGCGGTTCAGTCGTCCCTGTTGGATTTACCACTAACTTGTCCAGTTAAGTCAAGTATGTCGGTCATCCCTCATATGGTGGATGAGCTCTCCAGACATTTTAGAGGGTCGACCCTTTGTTCCAGCCCTGGCCCAAACCACAGTGATAACGGATGCTCGAGTGGGGGGCATTGTTTGGGCAGGACAGTCCATGGCCTTTGGTCTCCCATAGAGACCAGCTTGCATATCAATGTCCGAGAGATGAGGGTGGTCTTTCTAGCATTGCAGGTCCTTCATGCCTTTCTTCCTCTAGGGACAATTGCCAATCAGACAATATATCAGTAGTCTGGTATATCAACAAACAGTGAGGGACCAGATCTTACCCCCTTTGTCGCTTAGGCCGTCAGAGTGTGGGAATGGGCGATCTTGACCGGTCGCTGTCTCATCGCATTGCACATTACAGAACATTCCAACATTCTAGCGGACAGGCTAAGTCAGACCATTCTCATGCCTTACGAGTGGTCTCTGAATGTGTCAGTAGTGTAACAGATTTTCAGCAAGTGGGGTTAACCTTGATGCAATCTTTTTGCATCTCCTTCCAACGCGAAGTGCAGCAGGTTTTTTGCACTGAAACCCCCGCCGGGGGAGTCCCCCAGAGATGCTCTAGTTCATGCTTGGCCTCCCAGTCTTCTGTATGCTTACCCACCAGTTCCTCTCATCCCGAGGTTTCTTCAGAAAGCTTGTTGACTGGGGAGCAAGGTGATCCTCATTGCCCCATTCTGGCCTCACCAGATATGGTTTCTCTTCCTTTGGTCTCACCTTCTGGCTTCAAATTGGATCCTAGATCCTATTCAGGATCTGATTTCACACCCATCGGGGTGCCTCATCTGAGTCTGGACAGCCTGAAGCTCACAGCTTGGCTGCTCCAGTTCCTATGATTGCTACAATTCCTGGACTTTCCTCTTCAGTCAAGTCTATTTTGGTGGCTGCTCATAAGTCTTCAACTAGAAAGGTTTATCGCAGCAAGTGGAAATGTTTTTATTTCTGGGCTTCTTAGAGGAGTTTAGATCATTTCACGGCTCCCATTTCCACCATTCTTGATTTTCTAGCTGATATTTTCCAACATGAAGCTAGTTCTTCTACTGTCAAAGTTCAGTTGGCTGCCATTTCTCATTTTCATGTGGGCGAGAATTCTGCATCCTTGGCATCTTCTAGACTCTGAAAAGCCTTTACTAAAGGCACTTTTTTGCTACACCCCCCGGTCAAAGATCCTGTCTCCCCCATGGGACCTTACTATGGTTCTCCAAGCTCTGGTCGCCCCTCCTTTCGAACCTGCCGCAACTGCAGATCTAAAATTTCAATCATGGAAAACAGCTTTTCTGGTCGCTATTACTTCTGATGGAAGGGTTTCAGAATTACAGGCCTTGTCCATAAAATTCCTGTACATGATTTTTCATAAAGATAGAGTTTCCCTTCGAACCAGCCCATCTTTTCTTCCTAAGGTGGCAATATCAGTCAGACTATAAATTTGCCTGTGTTCTTTCCCAATTTTACCAACAGGATGGAATACAAGCTACACATGTTAGATGTTCATAGACAGATTCTGTTTACACAGGACAAAAAATTTTTGTAAATCTGATTGTTTTCGTTCTATAGACCCTTTTTGGGAAAACCTATTTCTAAGGTCACTATAGATAGATGGATTTCTTCATGCATTCTGCAGGTCTATAATGACAAAGGCATGTCTCCTCCAGGTCGGGTTAAAGCTCATTCCACTAGGTCCATGGCTACATATGCAGCTTTCTAGTCTAGGGTGTCTTTGGATGACATTTGCTCTGCAGCTACTTGGTCCTCATCTCATGCGTTTATTTCAAATTGGGTTTGACATCTAGAAGGAGAGCATCCTTTGGCTCCGCGGTGCTGCGGAATATCCTTCCATGAGGGCCTCCCAAGAGTTTAGTAGCTGGGTAACTACTTCCGATAAAGAAGTTACGTACTCACCATAATGTTCCATCTGAGTAGTTGTACTTCATTTGTATTCAACTGTCCCTCCCTCCTTTCCCTGGACCTTTGCACATGTTCAGCCTACCGGCTGTAGTATAGGTCACAAGTATGTTATCAAGTTAGGTTCTAAGTATAAGTTTAGCAAACTCGATCTGGGGATGGAAGGCAGTGGAGATGTATTATGGGTAAGGGGAGGAGTCTGGAGCTCAGAGCTGATGCTAGTAATTTTTGCCGGCTCTGATCTGGTACGGATTCGTATTCACACAGGTTGAAGACAAATGAAGTACAACTACTCAGATGGAATGTTATGGTGAGCACATAACTTCTTTTTTGATACTCCTGTACTGCCCACAGTTGTGAATGTCCGCTTTGTTCTTGTACACTGGCAATATCGATATGCCTTTCTCTCCATACTGCTGTGAGTACCCTTAGGAGCTATTTCTCCCCATATCACCCAGCATCTTTGTCATATCTGCTGTGACCTCATCTGAGCCTGCTGCTTTCCCCAACTTCATTTTCCTTAGTGCTATTCTTAATTCTTCTAGGGTGGGCTCTTCTTCTTGTCTCATTGTAGGCTATGTCTGCAGTAGTACAGCTTCTGTGGGTTTTTCTTCATTTAGAATCTGCTGTGGGATGGTAAGCAGGTGGTTGTTGGTATCCCTTATGAAGGGTTTCTGACCATCTTTATCTTTCTGTCTTTTCCTTGTAACCTGATATAGCTTCTTTGTGCCACCTTCCGAGTCAGTTTTCAGAAGCTAGAAGAGTGGCTCCAATGCCCTGTTCTTTGCTTTTGCAACTCCTTTCTTTGGTAGCCATCCAACATTTTTTCCTATCCTGGTCAGTCTTTTCTGTCTCCCACGTTTTCCTGCACTCCTTTCTTTTGATGACTTCCTGGACGAATGCATTCCACCGCTAGCTTTCCTTATGCACCTTCTTTCCATACCTGGCTCTGCCACATATCTGTTCTGTAGTCCTCACGCATGCTGTTTTGAGGCACTGCCATTCTTCTCCAACTCCACCTTTTCCCTTTTGGGATGCTAGAGACCTGAGTGGTTCCTTGAACTGTTGTAGTTTCTCTCCAGTCAACCTCCAGATCTTCAGCCTAGTCTCAGTTGACCTTGGAGTCCTCTCTGACCACTGTTTGCAGCCAGTTGTGGCAGCCAGTGATTTATGCTGTGGGCCGACTGTTTCACTGGGAATGACTTGGCAATCTGATTCTACCCCAGTGCCCTTTCCTTTCTAGGAGGAAGTCTGAATTGCTTGTTGGCCAGTCTTATATGTGATCCTTTGACTGTCTTTCTGAGCCATGTGTTAGCTATTATCCAGCCATTTGCTAGAAAGAAGCCTAGAATGGCCTTTCTTTCATTATTCCTGCTGCCTCACCCATGTGGACCCAGGCAGTCTTCCTATCCTGTTCTGCCTGCCCCGATATGTGCATTCAAGTCATCAGTTATCAACACCAATTCGTGTTGCCCTGCTTTATCTAGTAGGTCCGGCAACTGCTAAATGAATGCACTCTTTTCTTCACTATCACAACTCTGCTGTGGGGTATAAACTGAGATTATAAATACTGCCCTATTACACTGGAGTCAGATAAATACAGATCTAGCTACATGTGGGATGTTCGTCTTGTTTCACTGTTGCAGTCATCACTGTAGGGTTCATCCTGCTGGCAGGCAGCCCTCGGTCGGCCAGAATCCCAAAGTCTGGGTCCGGCATCGGCTGTTCAGTCATGCTCCCTGACGTCAAAGAGTACAAAGCTGGCAGCCGACGCCATGTTCTCCAGTCTTTCTTGCCTTGCAGTGAAAGCAGTTCACAGTGCCGGTCATCTGACTCCTGATATTTTTTTGTGCTTCAGTCCGAAGATTTATTTCTTCTTCTCAAAGCTAAGTACCCCGTTGGGGAAACTTTTTTCTTGCTCCAGTCCGATGTCAGAAAAAGTTAATAATTGCATTTCTTGTGGAAAGCAAATACCTCATAAGGATTTCCATTCCTATTGTATTCCTTGTTTAGGCCCTGACCACGGTGTAGCTAGTTGTCGGTTTTGTGCTTGATTTAACCAACGTACTATTAAGCGAAGGTACGATTTTGCTTTTTAGTACTTTGGTAGGCGATTTAATTATAAAATGTCGTCTGACACGCTTCCGACTACCGGAGTTCACAAATGACGCAAGGATAAGGACAGGCCTCCGAGGTCCAAATCAGATGACGTTTTGCAAGCAGAACCAGCTTAAGGTTCGGCCGTCGTCAGTGAGGCGCTTTCGCAGCCCCTGTCATCGGCCATTTCAGAACCGATTGCCGAAACGGACTCCCACGAGGAGCCTACTAGGCCTATGAGCACTCAGGTTGCAGGACCTTCGGACAATGCTACCTCGGATGGGTCCGGAGCCGCTGTGCAGGTACCGGCTTCTGAGGGGGTTTTCAGGCCTACACAGCTTGTGATAAAGGCAAAGACAAAGACAAGGACTCCTTCTAAATCTAAGACACCAGCCCAGGCCTCCTCTGATCCGGGACCCAAATCTCAGAAACAGCTTCTTAAAATGGTGGAGGACTTATTAACCATGATTAGGGGTTCACATCCCCCTCCAGACAAAAGGCCAAGGCAAGATGTGGATTATGAATCTTCTGATCAGGCATCCATTTCATCAGTGTCTTCCTCTGAACTGGAATATACTTCCCCTCCTTATGAGGATTCTGATGCTGTGGAATCCATTCCTTCAACCTCTCCCCCTGAGGATTTTTCTTTTGGGGAAACTTTACATGACATGAGGGAACATTTCCACTGGGAGGGACAGGAGTACTCTTAATATAAGAGAAGACTTAGGGATTTCCTTCTACTTCTCCAGCATAGACCCCTGGCTATTCCTCCTATTTTGGATATTGTGGATGATGCCTTTTCTGAGGCTAATTTAACTCCTGACTCCTTTCCTCCAGCTCCAGCTAAGCCCGACAGATATTACAGGGTCCCTGACTCCCACCAGTTTCCTTACAAAAATCCTACTGCTGACCCAGAAACCATTTCTCAGGGTCCTAAGGGGGTTAAGGCCACTTCTGCTAAAATCCCTATTCCGACAGATAAAGATTCTAGAGCTTTGGAGAGATGGGCTAAAAAAAGTGTACACTTCAGCTACTTTATCTATTAGAGCTTTAAATTGCCAATTTCATATGCCTAAAATATCAGCAATTTCTACTGTCTGTTATGAAACAAAAGCTAGGTACCATTGCTGCATGTGCAGATAATAAGGAATTACAGGATTTGATGCATGCCACTGAACAAGTGGGGAAGCATGGTTTACACTGTGGTTTTGATGCCTTGGAAGCTTCTTGCAGGGTGGCTGCCTCTGGCACAGTCATTAGAAGGCATGCCTGGTAAAAGGAACAAAACTTACCTGATCAAGTGAAAGAAAAGTTACTGGATGCTCCTGTTCAGCATAATGTTCTCTTTGGGTCTAAGGCTGAAGAGGTGATAAAGAAAATGGAGGATAAGGCAAAATCCATGCAAACAGTTAAGGATTTCTTACAAGTTCAGCCCCCAAGATTTAGCAGAAATTGGGCTACTAAAAATTGGTTCTTTCCCAGCTCGGACAGGTCTCAGAGGGGTAGATATAGGCGCTCCAGAGGGAGGGCCCAAGCACAAACCTCTTACAGACCTAGGCAGTGGAGTGCTTCCACCCCCAGAGGTGGAGAGGACAGACCTCAATCTTACAGAAAACAGGCTCAGTGACTCCCCCTGCTTGGCTCCAGGCACTTCTCGCCTGGAAGCTCTTATAGGGGGAAAACCCTCTCATTTTCAACAAAATTGGACTTGCATAACCCAAGATAAGTGGGTTCTGGATGTGGTTTCAAGAGGTTACAAATTCCACTTTCGTACCTTGCCAAGACCAAATGGATGGCCAGACCTACCGAAACACCAATGGTCAGAGGCATTAAACCAGGTGGGATCCCTCATGGATATGAGGGCAATAGAACTGGTTCCACAATCAGAGACTGGGCAAGGCTTTTACTCAAGGCTCTTTCTAGTGCCCCGAAAACAGAATTCTTGGAGACCCATCCTGGATCTGTCGGTCTTAAACACCTTCCTGGAAATTCCAAAGTTCAAGATGCTTACTCCGCAGCAGCTCCTGCCAATGTTGAGCAAAAATGCATGGATGGTGACATTAGATTTAAAGGAGGCTTACCTACACATCCCTATCAGACAGGAGTGCAGAAAATACCTCGGGTTCAAGGCCGGCTCAAAACATTACCAATTCTCTGCGCTGCCCTTTGGCTTGTCTACTGCGCCCAGGGTCTTCACCAAGTGCCTGGCACCAGTAGTGGCTTATTGCAGACTCAAGGAAATTCAAATTTACCCTTATCTGGACAACTGCCTTATTCAAGCAGACAACAAGGATATCTTACTACAGCATCTGAAATTTGTTCAAAATCTTCTAACCTGCCTGGGATTCACTGTGAACATAAAAAAGTCAGATTTGACACCCACACAACAGACAACTTTCCTGGGTGCTCTTTTAGGCACAACAACCCAGATGGCATTCCTGACATCCTAAAAACAACTACAGCTGGCCTCAGCTTTCAAAACCTTGGCGTCAATGACACAGCTAACTGCAAGGAAATTCCTGCAGGCTTTGGGTTACATGGCCTCCTGCATCCTTCTCATACCAAATGCAAGACTACATATTTGAAAAATACAATGGTACCTAAAAAGTGTATGGTCTCAGCATTTCCACAGTCTAGACACATATTTCTGTCTTGCCTTGCCTACAAATGGATTTCCATTGGTGGACCAAGGCATGTCTTCACAACAAAGGGAAAGCCTTCAGTCTGCATCCAGCCAGCCGTGTTAACCACGGATGCCTCGGATTACGCTTGGGGAGCCCACCTGCAGGGAAAAGGTCTGCAGGGTTTTTGGACAGAGGATCAGAAACACCTACATATCAATTTAAAAGAGATGTTAGCTGTACAGAATGCCCTCTTGGCTTTCAGGGACCTTCTACAACCAGGACAACTACTGATACGGACAGACAACACCACAGTTATGTGGTACATAAACAAGCAAGGGGGTTCAAACTCCTACTCCCTTTGCAGACTAGCCATGACTCTATGGAATACAGCTCTAGCTTGCAAAGTGAATCTACAAGCTCAATTCCTGCCAGGGAAACACAATATTCTGGCAGACAGCTTGAGCAGGAACCTGTCAGACCCACATGAGTGGATGCTACACACCAAAATATTCAAGATGATTACAGAAGCCTGGGGATGCCCGGACATGGATCTATTTGCATCCCCCTTCAACCACCAGTTACAAATTTTTTGCACAAGGACATTCCACAAACTAGCATGGAAAGTGGATGCACTATCATTCAACTGGAGAAACCTCTCTGGGTATGCCTTTCCGCCACTACCTCTTCTTCCACTGGTGTTATTAAAGATCAAGCAGGACAAGTCCAAGATGATGATTTTACTGGCCCCAAATTGGCCTCATCAGTTGTGGTACTCAACACTGATGAATCTATCCCAGGAGCCACCTTGGATTTTGCCTCCGATTCTAAATCTTTTGTCCCAACACCAGGGCCATGTTCTGCACTCTCATGTCAAAACTCTCAGCCTGGCAGCCTGGCGAATTCAGGGTCTATGATTAATCCTGTTCTTCCCAAACAGGTCATGGATGTCATCTTAGAAGCCAGACGGCCTAGCACTAGAAAATCTTATGCAGGAAAATGGAAGAGATTTTGCACCTGGATGCACGATCAGGATTCGGATCCCCTCATCCTTAATATCCCACTGATTTTACTTTACCTAACAGACATGCTACATAAGGGTTTATCCTTCTCCTCCATAAAAATACATGCCTCAGCTGTCTCTGCACATTACAATACAGATCCTCCAATCTTCTGAAACAATATCTCAGAGGAGCAAAGAATTTAAGGCCCCCTAGGACGTCACCCGTTCCTGCATGGGACCTCAACTATGTTCTGGAAAAACTCACTCTGCCTCCTTTTGAATCTGCTGCCACATCTGATAGTATTTATCGTGGAAAACAGCTATCCTGCTGGTTTTGACTTCAGCCAGGAAAGTCTCTGAATTGCAAGCACTCATGGCTGTAGAACCTTATTATTATTTTTCACCAAGACAGGGTGTCTTTAAGGACTAATCCTTCTTTCATGCCTAAAATGGTTTCCAAAGTAGCTTTAAATCAAACTATTCACCTGACAACTTTCTTCAATAATCCACAAAATAAGGGGGAAAGGATTTTACATTCCTTGGATGTACACAGACAACTTTGTTTTTACCTGAACAGAACCAAGGATATCAGGAAAACAGGCAACTGTTTGTTTCCTATGCAACAAATTCCCAAGGCAAAGCTATTTCAAAACAGACCATTTCTAAATGGATTGCTCATGGAATCAGATTTTGTTACTCACATCATGGAAAACAAATCCCAGCAAATGTTAGGGCTCACTCTACCAGAGCTTCTGCTGCCTTTCTCAGGGGAGTACCTACCAAAGACATTTTGGAAACTGCAACCTGGAGTTCGGTGCATACTTTCTCTAAGCACTATAATCTCCCTCTTTACTCTAAGTCCAGGGCAGGCTTTGCTTCTGCAGTGTTGCAGGGTCTTCTAGCCGCCCCTCCTACTCTAACCACCACCCTTTATCTCAGCTTTGGGATTCAACCCTACAGTGATGACTGCAACAGTGAAACACGATGAACATAGTACAGTTGTGTACACTTACCATAAATGTAGATGTTCGAGTGTCTTCACTGTTGCAGTCTGGGTTACCCTCCCTCCTGACCCCTCTTATACTTTCATTGTTGTGGTTTCCTACTTCTCCCTTCTTCTGAGGTGTATTTGCTTCAGGGTGTGGGGTTGTTTGTATGTTACTTTTTTGTTTTACTACTAGCCTTCATTTTTGGGCACCTGACATCTGGGGCAAGAAAAACTGGAGAACATGGCGTCGGCTGCCAGCTTTGTACTCCTAGCACTCTGACATCAGGGAGCATGACTGAACAGCCAATGCCGGACCCAGACTTTGGGATTCTGGCCGACCGAGGGCTGCCTGCCGGCAGGAAGAACCCTACAGTGATGACTGCAACAGTGAAGACGCTCGAACATCTACATTTATGGTAAGTGTACACAACCGTACTTTCCTTTCTTTCTCCTTTGTCCTCTATAATCAAAATATTCAGATATGTCCTGATATCTCAGACGGATTAGAGTTCAATGGTGTGCGTGTTCAAAGTTGATATTTTTCAAACCGTACTGGCACAGCTTCTTCCTTCTTCTTAGTGGTTAAATGAAGAGTTATGATTTGTGTAAGATTGCTGCATAGTGGGGGTTGAAAATATGCAATTTCTCTACTGCTGTACAATGTCACAACTGGTATGTATAGTTAGTTTGGAATGTAGAGGACTTGAATGCACCAGTAAAGTCGTAAAACGTCATGGGTATTCATAAGCTATATAGCTGAAACACTGATATGTCCTTAAAAGATCACTTGCATATATCCCATGATCTTCCACTGCAGGAAGCTTTACAGTATCATATGGTGAGGTTTGTAGCCTTGCTGGGTCTTGTAATGTTTGCTAAATGGTTTGACATTTTTATTTGGTTTGAATGTTTGGAATATTTTGCAGTCGCTCTAATGTTATGGACATCTGGCTTGTTTTTAAGCTTTGTGGTTGTAAAGTATGAGCCAACATTTTCCATATGCTGTACTGACAAGCTGACAAAAAGGACAAAACATGGCATGTCTACAGCTAATGGGATTTGGCTAATTGCCCTCTGCTCCAGTAAATAAAGCAAACTTATGGTCATTCATAAGTAATGTAGTTGAAACACTGGCGCATGTCCTTAAGGAGTCATTTTGCATATTTCACCATGGGCCTCCACTACAGGAACTTGAAGTTATTACACAGTGAAGAATCTAGCTTTTCTGGGTCTTTCTTATAGATTTTACCAAATGGTTTGTCTGTGATCTTTTTACCCTTTTGGCTTGGTATGTGTACATACATATACAAACTCCACAACAGGTATCCATAACAGAAAAAACTGAGGTTTGAAAACAATAATCAGCAGCAACAAATGACAGTTATAAACTTTGTTGTAGACATCAGAATCAAAGACAGAACAAACCAGGTTTCTGTCCTACAGCCTTCTTCATGACCTTTATAAATAAAAAAAGTACATCAGCGGATCCACAGCCACAAGTAAATGCAAAGTTGCGAATGTTTTCACAAAAGATAGAAAGAAGTATTAAAATTCTAACTTAAAAATACATTTAAATATCAATTAGTTGACAAAACTGCTGCTGTTGTGTAGCATTCAGAATGTAAAAATATTGAGTCAAAAAGTATTTTGAAATTCTATACTCTACTTAGGTGCAAGAAATACCTATGGTTGCACACTGCTGCCTAGTATAACATTTTACTTGACTACTAAACCCCATTAAAATAATACCAGCTGTTGCTCATGTTTCCATGATTTCATTTATGCCAGGTTGATACAGAGCCATCAAATCTGCCTTTAAAAAAAAAAAAAAAAAAAAAAAATAGGATATTTCACAATGGGGATGAAAGCCTGGAATGTCTAGCCATCGTGGGAATTGAAGAAATCATGTGGTCAACTTGAGACCTGCAATATCTGGGTGAACTTGCCCTGACAAGTGAGATAGGAGGTCTGGACTGGGATCCAGGATCCAAAGGGGGTGTACTAAAGGAGACCAAAGGAAGGGAAACCATACCTGTCAAGGCCAGAATGGAGTTATGAGGATTACTCTGCTCTTCAACCAAAGTGCTTTCTGAAGCAATTTGGGGAAGGAGGCACAGGAGGGTAAGTGTAAAGGTGACCACAGGGCCAAACATGAACTAGAGCTTCTCTCCGTGACCGTCCCTGAGGAAGGGTAATGGAAAGAAATTTACTGCATTTTGTAGATAAGGTGGATGCACAAAGGTTCCCTGGTATGTATGTGTCTGCTAGAAAGCGGTTGGATGAGATCACCCGTTGCCATGCACACTCATTGCTTCTCGACAAAGGGGGGTAGGATTTGGTTCTCCCCATTTGTTGATGTACCAGACTGCTGACATGTCTGTATTTCAATAATCTCAACAGGGAGAAAGCTTTGAAAGGCCTGCAATGCTAGAAGCACTGCTGTCATCTCTAGGACATCGATATGCAGATTGGCCTCTTGTAGTGACCATATGCTGTGAACAGTCTGTCCCGCGTAATCCCCTACCCCCCAACTGGGAGGCTTTTGTGGTCAACTTGACAATGGAGGGATAGAAGGATAAATGGATGACCTTGAGGAATCTCTGAAGAGAATTTCTGCACACTTGAGAATTATATCAGGTGATTCAAGGGACAACAATGAAAGGACTGTTGCACCACTAGAGTCTGTTGGAGAATATTCATGTGTAAGTGGGCAGTGGGAATCAGAGTTATAGTAGCAGCCATCGACCCTGATGCCCTGAGGGACCAATCATGCTGAGGGCACTGGAATGGAAAGAATTTGTTTTGACATGAATTTTCAATGCAAGACTTCTGTTCTGAGGCAGAAATGCAAGACAGTTGACTGTGTTTAAGTCAGCCCCTATGAAGTCTATTACTTGAACTGGTTGAAGAGAGATTTGTGCATGTTGATGGTGATTCCCAGTGAGAGTGCCAGGAAGCAAATCATTTCTTGCTTTTACTAGTAAATGCCTGATTGGTGCGGTAAGGAGCCAGTCATCTAAACAGAGAAATGCTCTGAACCCAAGCAGTCTCAGGTGAGCTGCTGTCACAGCCATGCATTTGGTGAACACCCTGGGAGGTGTATTGAGACTAAATGGCAGGGCTCAACTTATAATGATTGGCTCCCAGCAGGAAGTGTAGATACCTTCAAGAGTGTCTGTTCATTTGATGTGATAGTATGCATGTTGAAGATCGATTGAGCACATTCAGTCATCTTTCTGAAGAAGGAGCAGAATGGACTAAACCGTGACCATGCAGAATTTGGAATTTTTTAAAGTTTGGTTGAAATGGCTTGGATTCAAAGTTGGTCTTAGGTCCTCTGTCTTTTGTGGTACCAGAGAGACAGCCTTGAGTAAATTCTGGATCCTGTTTGGCCTATTGAGAACTCCTGGATGATTCTTTTGTCTAGCAACTTTACAATTTCTTGAGCTGCTAGTTCCCTGTGATTGAGTGAAACATTGGGGAGGTTTTTCCTTGGTTTTACTGGAATTTGTAAAAAGGGAATGAAAGATGTGATCCATTGCACCCAAAGATAGTTAATGATGGTTAACCAGGCATTTTGGTGGAAGGATGAGCAACCCCCCGCCGACTGCCTCCAGAGTTGGACAGCCAGGTAACCTTTCAGGAATACTGGAAGGATCTGTCAGAGAAAGAATCTCAAGATCCTTTATTCTGCAGAACCCCTCTGCCATGTGGGTGATGTCTACCATTGTAATTATTTCTCTCTCTGTCTCTGGGAGATAATTCCCTGCATACTTCCTGGAAAAGACCCTGAGACTTCTTGAACCATATTTTTTTACCATGTTGGCCCATGGAAAAGGGTCGCTGTGGGGTAGAAAAAAGAATTCCAACATCAGACAAGATCTTTCCATCTTGTTCGCTATGGGAGAGAGATTCTTTCACTGTTGGTCCAAATGAGGATGATCCATCAAAGGGAACATTGATGAATGACACCTTGAAGGGTTCCACGAAATCTCACAACCACATCCAGGCATGTCTCCTTATGGGTATGGCTGAACCGGCCGTCCTTGTGGTACCTTCTGTGGCATGCAAGATCAACCTCATGGACGCATTTGTAATTGACTGTAGGATGGCCACTTTAATGGAAAATGATTTCTGTTCTTCTGCAGACATGGACCCTGGGGCAGAATTAGAGAGTTTCTTTATTAAGTCTCTCTGTAATCTGGTGAAATGTGCCAGGTAGTTCAGTGATCTCAGGGCAACTGTTGCTGATGCAAAAACCTGCTTCCCAAACCTGTCTAAAGACCTAGACTGTCAGTGGGATGGGCAGAGGAGCTTTGTTCCACAAGCTCCCTTTGCTGGCTGCCGCAACAATCATGTTATCTACTTAATATTTTATAAGGGTGTTTTGGAATAAGTTCTATGGAGTCCAGTTCCTTCCATGCCCTGTGAGAGACCAGATCTATAAGCTCATCCAATTGGGGGGTACCCAAGATGTAGACAGGCCAGACCCAAAGGCTTCCAAAAATAGATTCCTCCTGGGAAGTGGTTTGGGAAGACCAACCACCTTTCCGATGAAGCATTTCTAGGATGTATGAAAATTGGACATCTTCAGGTGAGCTAGGGGACCCTTCCCCCCATCAAAGTTGGTGTCTTCAGTGAGGGATTCCTGTGGGGGTGTCCAGGTGCCTCATCTTACACATCCTCTTCTAGGACCCTCCTCAGTGGGATGCTCTAGGGAGGTATTGGAAGAGAGAGGGAGCTCCCACAATAGAGCTGTTTGGAAGCTCTTCTGGGCTGGCTGTCCATGAGGTGTAAAATGTGAAGGCTGACACACAAGTTCCAGAGGAGGAGCAGGGTATGGATCCAAAGAAGGGGAGCGTTGACACTACTCTTGGTTGAGAGAAGCCTCTGTCCACCACCTCAAAGGCAGAGGGGCCCAGAGAGGCCAAGGACAATCCCACTGGAGCTGAAGCTTCCGGAGCAGACACAGAGCCCCCACTCCAAGGGAGAAGTTGGAGCTGAGCTATCAAGCTCTGAGGCATCAAGAGAAAGTGACAGCTCTGAAAACTTTGGAGTCTAAGTCAGCCCCTCAGATCCAACGCTAATCCTTCAGCCCTGAGAACTGCCATGCTGCAGCAGTGTTGGAGCTGATTGGGTCAGGGAAGTAGTCTGAGTCGAGGTTGGAATAACCTTTGGATCTGACATTTCGACTCCCAGAGCTTTCAGATGCCTGTGCTCTGAAATGGCTGGACGGATCGGAGAAGGAGTAATTACGGGTAGAAAGGCAAGTAGGTAGCTCACTGATCCAGTAGTAGACAGCTGGCGAAACCCCCATCTGGATCTGTGTTCTGAGGAATTTTCCTCATCATCCTATCCACCTCCGCTTTGGAAAGACTGTCAGGAGACCTAACTGGAGAGGATGTGGAAGGTGGCCTTGAGGACTTTTCAGAGGCCCCTGCAAGAAGGAGGACTTCAGTCTTGGAGACACTGATTCTGGAGAGAACCTGGGAACACAGACCCAAGGAGACCGAGCTGTAGGCTGTTTTGGATCTGAAGGCTTCAGATCCGAAATTTTAGGAACATTTTAGGAGGTTCTGTAGTGATTGTATGTGGGGGAGTCTGGGCAGGATAGTGCTTATGGTGCTCCCTGGTCTCCATAGATTTCTGAAAGGGAGTTTGAGCCCCTGAAGAAGTAGCTGAGGAAGAAGCCAAGGCGGGAAGCAGGCTTTTTAGAATGAGCTTGTTGCTTCTATCCATTATTGCTCTCACAATGAAGACTGCACAAATAGCGCACAAAATATCTAGATCTGCTAGGCCTAAACAAACGCATTCCTTGGCATCAGAATTGGGGATCTTATGCCGACAGGAAGTGCATTTCTTAAATCCAGTGGTTTTATCAGCCATAACAGAAAAAAAGACAAAGGCCTATCAAAAGACTAGAACTAAGGAAAGACTTTTTCTCCTTGTTGCTTTAACAAAAAATAGTTGTAAGAAAGGAAAAACTACCAACAATTAGTTATAAAAATATACCTGCAGGTATGAAAGAGAAGGAAGAAATAGAATACCAGTGATGGTATAAAAAAGAAAATTACTGAAAAATTCAGTAGAACAGTAATTTAAAGAAGGAATGGTATTCAATACTAAAAGGCTAGAAAGGATGTAATGGGTTAAAACACTAGATTTTCACTCCGCCCCAGAGGAGCTGGAGAAGTCACAATCCTGACCATCTTGAAGAGCAGCAAATGAGATCTGAGGTATGGTAGTGGTCATGGGCATTATGGGTAAGGGTGGAGTTCCATATTCAGATCCTAGAATCTATAGAACATGTTTGAGTCAGATCCTAGGATTGGATCCGAACCTATTCGTTGAGAAATAAATGAAAATAACATCAGATCTTCAGTTTCTATTTCTTTAACTTCATTACTGGTCCTGTTTTCTACTTTTTCCCCTTTGTTTTCTAATTTTTGTATTGTGAAATTTTCCTACCCGGATGCCTTTGGCTGTATTTCTCTTCAGATATCTTTGGTACTGCTTTTTTTGTATTGTTTAGATGTTCTTCATCTCACATTGCTGCAGTCCTAACACTTGGGTCCTGCTGTCCCCCCGTCGGCAATATCAAAGTCAAAAATTCAGGGCGCGGTCGTCAGGCATGACTGACTGATCAGGACATCATCGCAAAGCATGACCGCGACATCATATCTTCAGTTTTTTTGCCCATGGTCGATGATGCAGAAGCAAGTATTGGTTGGTTGGGTTGATTTTTTTTTTTTTAGGTTTCAGACACCCGAGTTCAAAGTTGGCTAAGTACCCGTTAGAATATTTTGGTTTTTCTTGCCTCAGTCATTTACTGGATGTCAGAAAAAGTTAATAATTGCATTTCTGGAAACAGATAGATGCATAGAGATGGAGAAACAGGAGAGATAGAGATTATCATACTTTGTGTATTCCTGTGAACGCGGCGTTGTTGGCTGTCGCTTTTACTGCCGCCTTTAATAGCAAAACGCATAGAAGGTTGGATTGTGGAAAGGTTAGTCTTTGGGAAGGGGTGCAACTATAAAAAATAATGTGCATAATGCCGGCCCGTTCTTTGAGAAGAAGCGCAAGGACAAGGCAGTTAAGCCTAGGCTAGAAGAACCGTGCCTACAGACGCCGGTTCTTTAGAGGTGTCGTGGCCGTGGGCACCACGGAGGTTTTCTTTGTGTTCCCAGGGTGAGACCTTATTATTGCAGGATGTGGCCTCTCAGGAGACTAGTCAGGCTGAGGGGCTTCTCATCTTGCTATACTCCCTCCCTTCCCAAGGTGGCTAGGCCTTCTCCTTCTGTTTCAAAGGCTTCCCCAGGGGCAGGCCAGGTTTGGCTTCAGTTGGTGTCCCCTACCTAGCTCCTCAGGTACTGTGCCCAAGAAGCATATGCTTAAAATGGCAGAAGATTTGATTACTTTGATTAGGGTTCTATGCCCCTCCTGCTAAGAGACCTAGGGTGGATCCTGAGCTGGGGTTTTGAGCAGGCTTCAGATGTTTCAGAGTCTTGACTGAAGACTTGCAGGAGTACTCTCCTTATTCTGATTCTGATGTGGATGATTCTACTCCTTCTGCTACTCCTCCTGAGGATTTTTCTTTTCAGAAACTCTTCATTCCATGAGGGAGCATTTTAAGTGGGAGGGCCAGGACTTCTCTGATTCCAGGAAAAGGCTTAGGGAATTTCTGTTTTACCCCAGCATAGGCCTTTGGCTATACCTCCTGTTTTGGATGTAGTGGACGATGTTTTACAGAAGCTTCTCTTAATCCTGATTCTTTGCCTCCTGCTCCTGTTAAGCCGGATAGGTATTACAGGGTGCCTGAAGCTCATAAGTATCTTTTAAGAGTCCTAGGGCAGACCCAGAGACTGTTAGCCAGGGGCCTAAAGGTGTTAAGGCTTCTGTTGTTAAGAATCCGGTTCCTGCAGACAAGGAGGCTAGGGCCTTGGATAGATGGGGAAAGAAAGTCTATACTTCTTCCACTCTTGCTATGAGGGCTCTGAATTGCCAGTTTCACATGTTGAAATACCAAAATTATCTCCTTTCACTATTGAAGTCTAAGGTTGATGCTCTGGCAGAAGGTATTGATTGTAAGGAGTTGCAAGATTTAGTGCATGTTTCTGAACAGGTGGGTAAGCATTCTTTGCAATGTGGTTTTGATGCTGTACAGGCCTCATCTAGGGTGGCTGCCACTGGGTCAGTTCTTCGCAGGCACGCCAGGCTGAGGGATCAGAATTTGTCTGAACATGTTAAGACAAGGATTTTAGATGCTCCTTTACAATCTGACGTGTTGTTTGGTCCTCCTGTTGAGACAGTTTTAAAGAAAATGGAAGACAAGGCTAAGTCTATGCAGACTGTTAAAGATTTTTTGCAGGTCCAGCCTCCAAAGTTTAGTAGAAATTGGCCTACTAAAGGGTGGGGACGATCTTCTTATGGTTCACAGTCTAGGGGTAGATCTAGACGTGGTAAAGGCAGAGCCCAGGGCTCTTTCAGGCCTAGAACAGGGAGTTCTCCTGCACAGGCTTCAGGTGAGGGCAGGGGTCAGTCCTTTTCGCCAGCAGACCCAATGACCTACCTTTTAGCTGCCAGAGCCTGCTCGTCTGGCAGCACCTTTGGGAGGAAGGTTGGCACTTTTCAAAGAAAATTGGAGTTTAATTACCCAGGACAGATGGGTATTGGATATCATTCACCACGGCTACAGGTTTTATTTCCATACCTTGCCTCCTTTCAAAGGCATGCCCCACGTTCCTCCTCCACAAAGACTAGAGGCTCACAAACAGGTTTCTCTGTTGCTCCAACTAGGGGCCATACAGCCGGTCCCTCTGCCAGAAGTGGGCCTAGGATTTTATTCTCGCCTGTTCCTAGTACCAAAGAAGGGGAACACGTGGAGACCAATTTTGGATTTATCTATCCTCAACACATATCTGGACATTCCCAAGTTCAAAATGTTGACGTTGCAGCAGCTTTTACCTCTGCTGGGCAAAGATCATTGGATGGTAACTTTGGATCTCAAGGAGGCTTACCTTCATGTTCCTATCAGACTAGGTTGCAAGAAGTATCTGCGTTTTCGAGCTGGGACTTCTCACTATCAGTTCTCTGCATTGCCCTTTGGCTTATCTACTGCGCCCAGAGTGTTCACGAAAGTTCTGGCTCCAGTGATAGCTTTCTTCAGGCTAAAAGGAATACAGATCTATCCTTATTTGGACGACTGCCTAATTCTGGCTCAAGGAAGAGAAGAGCTTCTTCATCATTTGGATTATGTGATAGCAGTGCTAAGATGCCTAGGGTATTCTGTGAACGAAATAAAGTCCAGTCTAGTACCCTCTCAAGACATGTGCTTTCTGGGTGTGAGACTGAATACAGCATCCCAGATGGCCTTTTTAACCCCGGACAAACAAAAGAATCTATCCCTTTACTTCCATCAACTATCTCATCAGTCCGGGCTGACTGCAAGGACAGTCCTTCAAGCCTTAGGGTTCATGGCATCTTGTATTCTGGTGCTTCCCAATGCCAAACTGCATATGAGGAAGCTACAATGGTATCTCAAGAATGTATGGACACAGCACTGCCAGGATCTAGACACTGTCATTCAAATAATACCTTGCATTCAAAAGGAATTTTTGTGGTGGGCTCAGGAATGTCACCTAAACAAGGGACTCTCTGTGACCCGCCAGAGCCGAGTCAGATTTTAACGACAGATGCCTCAGACAAAGCTTGGGGAGCTCATCTAAATGGAAAGTGGATACAAAACAAGTGGCCTGTCAGACTACAACATCTACATATCAACATGAAGGAGATGTTAGCAGTCCAGTTTGCATTAATTGCTTTCAAGGAATTGCTTCTTCCAGGGCAGGTGTTGATTCTAACAGACAACACAACTGTCATGTGGTACATCAACAAGCAAGGGGAACGATTCTTATCCTCTATGCAGGCAAGCAATGATTTTGTGGGAGACTGCTCTCAGTTTACAGCTCATTCTTCAGGCAAGGTTTCTGCCAGGAGCACAGAACTCCTTAGCAGATGTGTTGAGCAGACAAATTATGGATCCCCACGAGTGGAAATTGGATCCTCATGTATTTCAGAAATTGACAGTGTCATGGGGAACTCCAGACATAGATCTGTTCGCTTCTCCACTAAACCATCAGCTGCCAAAGTTTTGCACAAAACGGTTTCATCCCACAGCTTGGAAAGTGGATGCTCTTTCTTTCAATTGGAGCAATCTTCATGTATATGCCTTTCCACCTCTGCCTCTCCTCCCAAAGGTACTTCTAAAGGTCAGACAGGACAAGCCAAGGATGATTTTAATAGGTCCGGATTGGCCTCGTCAACACTGGTACCCATTACTGAGAAGTCTGGTACGGAAGCCTCCATGGCCTTTGCCTTCGATTCCACACCTATTGTCGCAGGAGGACAGCCATTTGCTAAATGTCAAGCTTCACTCTCTGCACCTAACAGCCTGGCATATTCTGTTTTGAACCAAAGTGGGCCTCCACTTCCTCAGCAAGTTTTGAATGTTATTTTGGAAGCTAGGAGGCCTAGTACAAGGAAAGTGTACGCAGACAAATGGAAGAGATTTTTGTTTTGGAGTGCAGCAAAAGATTTTGATGTTTCTGAGCCTAATTTGAGTGTGGCTCTTCAATATCTTACTGAGTTACTGGACAAAGGTTTGTCTTTCTCTTCTATTAAAGTTCATGCTGCAGCAATTTCGGCTCATTATGATTGCAACCCACCATTGTTTTCTCATCCTTTGTTCAAGCAATTTCTTAGAGGGGCAAAGAATACAAGACCCCCACTAAGAGCTCCTACTCCTGCTTGGGATCTCAATTTTGTGTTGGAGAAACTCACTCTACAACCTTGAGCCTGCAGCTACTGCTGAGTTGAAATATTTATCTTGAAGACCGCTTTTGTTGGCCATTACCTCTGCAAGAAGGGTTTCTGAATTACAGGCCCTTATGGCAGTTGAGCCTTTCTTGATTTTCCATAAGGATAGGTATCATTACGTACTAATCCTTCCTTTATGCCTAAGGTGGTTTCTAGTGTGGCTTTAAACCAAACTATTCATTTGCCTACTTTTATGCAAATCCCAAAATAAAGGGGAAAAGATTTTGCACACTTTAGATGTCCACAGGCAGTTGCGTTATTATTTGGACAGAACTAAAGGGTTCAGGCAGTCTCAGCAGTTGTTTGTTTCTTTTGCCTTGAGTTCTCAGGGCAAGCCTGTATCAAAACAAACTATTTCTAAGTGGATTGGGTTTTGCATTGCTTTCTGTTATTCCCATCATGACAAGGAGATTCCAGCTGGGATTAGGCCTCATTCCACTAGGGCTACTGCCACTTCAACAGCTTTTTGAGGGAGTGGCAACCAAGGATATTTTGGAGGCAGCTACTTGGAGTTCTGTACATACTTTCTCTAGGCATTATCACCTGCCGCTTTACTCTAAGTCCAGGGCTGGTTTTGCCACTGCTGTTTTGCAGGGCATTTTGGCAGCTCCTGCTTCCTTGTAGTTAGCCATCCTCCCTTACCTCTGCTTTGGGATTCTACCCAAGTGTTAGGACTGCAGCAATGTGAGATGAAGAACATAGTACAGTTTTGTACCTACCATAAATGTAGATGTTCAAGATCCACATTGCTGCAGTCCTATCTCCCTCCTTCCCTCTGTAGTTAGAGGCGGTTGTGTGGGTTGGGTTGTACATTTTGTGTATATTGTATATATTGTACATATAGTTAGTGCAGGGGTGGTTGGTTGGTTGTTTGCTGTCTTTTGGTTTTGACCTTTATTTTTAGGGTCTTCTGACATCTGGGGCAACTGAAAATATGGCGAGGGTCATGCTTATTTTGTATTCCTGACGCCCTGACGTCCTGACGCTGGCGTCAAAATGCGCCTGACGACGCCGCCAGCCTTATACTTTGATATTCGGGCCGACCGAGGACAGCGGACTACCCAAGTGTTAGGACTGCAGCAATGTGGATCTTCGAACATCTACATTTATGGTAGGTACAAAACTGTACTTTTTGTTTTCTTCTTTGCATAAATATTGCACCGTTTTATTCCATAATCTCAACTTTTATTTGTTTAATTTCAACTTTATTAATCTTCTGTTCTGTGTTCCCCTTTGTGATCTTATTTTTTGTATTGTAAAAATTTCCATGTCTGGGTGCCTTTGCCTGTATTTCTCTTTAAATATCTTTGGAGCTTCTTTTTTGAATTGATTAGTTTGGCTTTCTCCTTTGGTTCATAGGTTCATAGGTTGGTACTAGGCTATCAGCCCTAGGGCCTATACAAGCCTAGCCATAACAATTCCCTGGCTATTTCTTCCCACATTATTTACTTTCCTGGACCCCTGTCTAGCAGGGCGACTGATGTGATCCCTGGGGTGAATTTCCTTTCTCCCATCCAATTGTCAAGGTTCCTCTTGAAGAGGTCCAAAGAGGCACTCTGCTTGACATGTATGGGCAATCTATTCCAGAGTCTGGGGAGTCTCTGGGTCAGGAACCTATCCCTCCAGCATGTTTTGTTTATTGTGATGACAAGGTTTAGATCCCTGAGCGTGTTGCTCTGAGGGATTGGGATTTCTTTAAGTGTAGCATGTCCAACAGCTCTGGGTTTGACATGGCCTTGTATGTTAAGCAGAGATCGCCTCTGAGTAGACGATATGCGACAGAGTATAGCTGGAGTTTTTAAGGCGGTCAGTGTAGGGCATCTGCTTTAGGCCTGTGATTCTTTTAGTGAGGTATTTCTGAGGCCTTTCCAGTTGTTGCAGATGTCTTGAGAGGTACATACCAAATGGGGCGTTGTATTCTATAATGGGTCTAATGAGGGATGAGTACAGTGGGACAATGACCTCCTTCTTTCTGGATGAAAAGCCCTTCGTGATGAGGTGTGCCACATAGAAGGATTTCCTGACTGTTGTGGCAATGTGGTTATCGAAGGTGAGACCACTGTCCACCTGTGTCCCTAAGTCTCTTATCACACTTTCTGTGTTTAGTGTACTGCCACCTATATGGTAATTTATGGATACATGTTTTTTCCCAAAGGGGATAACAATACATTTCTTGGCAGTGAGCTTGAGCCCATGGCTCTGGCACCAAGCATCTGTTTCTGTAAGGCCCTTTTGTAGAGTATCCACATCATTTGGGGATTCAATAATGGCTCCCAGTTTGCAGTCATCTGCAAACTTTGTTAGCCAGAGTCCCTTAGTGTTGACCTGTACTTCAGAGAAGTAGATGCCAAACAAGAGCGGCCCCAGGACTGAACCCTGAGGTACTCCACTTGTCTGGAGCTGAATTTGGAGTTGGCTACTTTTACAGTGTGAGTT
Source organism: Protopterus annectens (assembly GCF_019279795.1). Classification (NCBI taxonomy): domain Eukaryota; kingdom Metazoa; phylum Chordata; order Ceratodontiformes; family Protopteridae; genus Protopterus; species Protopterus annectens. The sequence goes on from NC_056743.1 coordinate 807,934,044, forward strand.
CTATCAGTAAGCCATTTAGCAACCCATTGGGTGACATAGGGATTAATGCCCAACTTAGTAAGTTTATCTATGATTCCAGAGTGGGGAATGGTGTCAAAGGCCTTGACAAGGTCTAGATAGGCTGTGTGGACCACCTTACCCTTGTCCATGGCTCTGGAGACTGATTCAAAGAAGTCAATCAGGTTCAGGAGACAAGATCGGCCCTTCACAAACCCAAACTGGGTGGGGTCCAGTGTTTGAAGGTTGCCAATGTCTTTGTTTATAAGTTCCATGATAATACGCTCCATGGCCTTGCAGATAAGGCTTGTCAGACTGATGGGATGGTAGTTTCCGGGATCCAAGGTGGATCCCACCTTGTGGATTGGGATAACTGTAGCTCTGCGCCACTCAGTGGGCACGAAACCTGAGGTGAGGCTATGATTAAACATGACACTTAGGTGAGGTGCCAGTTCATATTGTAGTTCATGTAGTACACAGCCGGGATGTCATCTGGTCCCATGGATGCTGTATTCTTGGCTTTAGAGAGTGCGTTTTGTACCTGTGTGGCCGTTATTACTGGAGTTTGGCAATCTTCCGGTATTGAGATGGGCCATTTAGGGGGTGAGAGGGGGTGAAGTTGGCACTGAATCGATCTGCCAGGATATTGGCAATATCCTTTGGATCAGTATATTTAATGCCATTCTGTTTTAGCTCAGAGCAGATCTGAGCATTGCCATTTAGTTTCTTGACATAGTTATAGAATGCTTTGTGGTTGTCTTTGGAATCTTTGGCAATTTTATTTTCGTAACTAGCTTTGGAGGATTTTATGAGGCATCTCAGTTTCTTACTAAGGCTAGTAAGGGAGTTTTGCATCCTGGGATTTCCTCTTTTCTGCAAAAGTTTCTTCCTTTTGTTGTAAAGTTTGTTTATGGCAGGGGACCACCAGATTGGCTTCCTTTTTTTGGATGAGAGCATTTTGGTTCTATTTGGGATGGCATGATTCATGCATGAGTGGATGTGCTCGTACAGTGCCTTAGTGTAGGATTCAGCAGTTGAACTTTCAGTTCCCGTCTGCATGGGTGTTATGAAGTTTATCACTTCTGACTTGAGTAGCATGAAGTTGGCTTTGGAGAAGTTTTTTATGGTGGTTTCTTTACTGGGGGGTGGGGGTGGGATGTGGATGTTAAGGGTAGCTTGTACCATAGCAGAGCTCTCTTTCCCATCTATTTCTTTTTTTTATACCTTTCAAAAATCTCTAGGTTTTGTTTTTCATATTCTCGCACTTCCTCTTTTGCTTCTTTTTCTAAACTGCCCAAAGTTTCTTGGTCTATATAATGTTTTTCATGGATCTGTTGTGTTAATGAACACAAATTTGCATTTGAAGCTTTAGAGAGTTTTTCTTTTTGCAAGCATTTTTCTTTCCTCTAATTTCTCTCTCAATCCTTTTGAATATTTTCTATCTGGAAATTCTGGGCTCCTTGCGTAATGGTAATACATAAATTCTTCCTTATCCCTCAGTAGGTCCACTCTATCATCTTTATGGCTGTTTTTCTGGCCTGTCAGTTTTGGTGGATTACTACTACTTTTTACAACAGGTGGGCCATCCCCCCTGATCCTGGCCTAACACCTTTGTCAGAAAGTTTGTCTTGATTCTGCAATCATTTTTTTCTAGTCCTGGCACCAGTGTGCATAGCAGGATTGGGCAGTTTTTCATTCTGAGACTTGTGCACCCAACTGTCTAAACCTACTTCTGTCCATGATATAGGCTATGTAAAATACAGTTTATATACGTTTCATCTTGGTGTCATTTTGTAAAAACAGGGTCCACCACATGAAGGTACTCAGCAAGACTTGAGGATGAATTCAATTCTAGTAATACTACTCTCCTTTTCTTGCTGATTTTATCATCTCTCCATTTGGACCCCAAGCTTTCATGTTGTCTTTGAGATGTGGGAGGAAATTGCGGAGTTTACCATGAAAAGTCTATATGAACACAGTATACATATGAACACTCCTCAAAGAAGGCACACTAATCCAGGGACTGGGTGCCCTTAAGCAGCAAACACTAATTTTATAATTATTTAAAAGGGTACTATTTTATAATCTGAGTGCATTGTTTTTTACTTTTTATTTAGCAGAAATTAGTACTTAATATTTTAACAAAAATAAGTAAATAAATAAAAAAGCTTGCTATTGAAGTTGCTTTGTAGACCTCTCAGTGGTTAGGTGTGAGTGAGTAAAATTCATAATGGCCAAGATGTAAACTGATGCAAAAGTAGATTTGTTAAGCATGTTAATTGTACCCGACTTGAGCTTTACTGTAAAAACATTTTGTTAGAGTAAATGCTGCTTTAACACAGTTCCTTGTGACCTAGAGTAATAATTTTCTTCATTTTTAGGCCAATACTTGCAACAGTACTGGTAGCCCATATGCTCACCTGTTTCCTTACAATAATGGTACTCTTGAAGTTGATCTCTATACAGGGGTGAGTATATTTCATTTATATAGCGGTGACATTGCTGTAATCGTAAGGTTACCTTTCATTTTAGTTGTTAGTAGTGTTTTCCTTCTTATTGCCACCTGATAAATCACTGAATTTTCCCTGCTTTAGGGTAGACTATGTAGGTCTCTTGGCTTTTCTTAAAGCTCTTAGAATATCTTTTTTTGTCTATGTTTAAATAATAAAGTGCATATTGTACAATAGATTTAATTAATATTTTGACCAGTTAAGGAATCATGTAACATGAGCACTTTTTAAAACAAAGCATGCTTCAGTATACATGTTTGTGAAGTCTGTGATACCCAGGAATGTTCTACCTGTTTCTTGTTTGATTTTTATGCAGTGGCATTGCATTTTTCATATTGTAATAAGTCGGTCACAAATCTTCATGTTATTTGTAGTTATATATGTTAAAAAAGGGCTTGTCATTGGACTAGTAGACTCATTCTGTTAAACTGCATTCTGTATGTCTGTTACTGCCTGCATCTTTTTCTGTGTGCTTATCCATGCACATTTGACTTATTTTAACACCACATTTTCTTTCCTTAGGGTATTGCGCTAGGATGTGCTTTTGGCCCTGCTGCTCTTTATATTTGGGCGGTGGGCATTCTAGCTGCAGGACAGAGTTCAACAATGACTGGCACTTACTCTGGGCAGTTTGTCATGGAAGTAAGTTACTAGCTTCTCTTCTCAAAGATTATTTCAAAATTATTATTTTTAATATATGTGGACCTAGTATTAAGTTGGTGTTTTTTTAGGAATCTGGTATTTCATCTTTCCAAGCTGCATAAATTAATATAATGTACTTTTTTTTCTAGAATGTGCTTGTTCTATTATTTTAGCAGCATGTAGTTACCTGATATGGAATGCCATTTTTGTGCAGAAGCAGGATAGTACATCAACAGTAACTACTGCTCCAGTATGTTTTGGGTCATTTTCTGATCCTTTTGCTTAACTTTTTTCCAGTTGCCTAGTTCTCTCCCCATCCTTATATTTGCATTCCTGCGGTCGGTAATTGCTGATGCCTTTCTGCCCGATTAGGGTTTTATTCATTTTTCTTTCCCTATCCCCTTATTGAGTACTGTCTGACTTTGGAATACATTGGCAAAAGATGCACATTCTTCCATTTGCTGTTCCAGGGCACCTGACATGATACAGTGTACAGCACAAGCTGCCAGTGAAGCTATGTGACTTGTATCTTCCGTCTGGGTTCAACAGCTGCCTGAGAAGTACAGATCTCTTCCCTTAGTAAAGCAGAGTCCGTCCTTGGATACTTTTCCTTCCGCCACTGGCAGTCAGGTAGCCAGGCTTACAGCCAAAGTTGAATTAGTGATTGCTTAGTTGGATGTCCTTTCCGAACATGGAAAATGATTTTCTTCTTCCCCTTAATCTTCTATTGACTGCAGTGTGAGTATGTGCATGCATGCACACCAACTTTCTTTCTGGTGATGATGACTTTAAATTTTGTTTTGTTATTTTGTTTTAATGTTCTGTTTTTTGTTATATGCAAGTAATGTGAAAAAAAAATCATTTTACTGCATGTGCTGTTCAGCATTTGAGCATTTCAAATTTCTTCATCACATTCCACAGATAAAGTTGTTTGTTCTCACTGCACATTCAGACTGTAAAACAAAAATTTTACCATTTAAACTGATCAAACAGTAAATTTCTAAATAAGTTTTGCAGTGTTTTGGTCAAGTACTGCTGTCATCTGGCAATTCTTGCAGCTTTAGTTCCACTTATTTACCTTGTACATTTTGTGCTTTGTAACATCCCAACGTGATATGTGCCGATGAAGGTTCCATTACGGGTCATTTGTTAGGGAAACTTTTACAGGAAGGCTAGGAGAAAACAGCGTAATTTAGTTTCTAACTGTATTCTTACATGACACTAGTTGTTCTTGTGATATATAGCAGGGTCTTCTGAAATCTCATGACTTACCATTTACAGTAGGCACCTTAACAAGGGACGGGGTAGAAAAAAATCAAATTACACTAAATGTTTTCCTTGGATGCACTACCATGGACTTGTTTTTTTTTTTTTTTTTTTTGTTAATGCACAAACAACATATTTCATTTAAAGCTATTTGTAGGAACAAGAAAATCTGTGGCTGCAACTGCTTGTAGTAATAAGACACAGACAGGAAAAACACTCCACCAGATGATGTTTGTAGTAATGGAAAATGTGAAATATTCCCATTGCCTGTTGCGTCTGAGTCTTGGGTTTCATAAAGCTGTCCTTTTACAGCATCAATACCATGATATATCTTGCATCCCCATAGTTATTTATTTGAATTTGTCTGGGTAGGTGGTCTTGTCTAATGACCATTTTCAGTTATGCCCTGGTCCATGGTTAGGCTTAAAAATGCCCTTGTGATCGTTAACCTAGTAAACACCTGTGAACCTTTGAACAACATAAAAGCATTGTTGTACATATGTGAAAGGTACCTTTATACAATACATGTATACTAATAGACAAAGGTACATATCACAGCCTGTAGATGTTGTATTTAAGTTTAGCATTTACTTTGTGGAGTTAAATGAGGACATTATTCAACTATGTAAAGACCATTCTCACTAATTAGTGTGCTTTGTGGAACATGTAAACCATACATAAATACGTGATTGTGTAAAATATTCTGGTGGCTTATGTTTGGTTACAATGTTTATGGTTGGAGAACGACTTCATAGTTGTCAAATCAAGATGATAAAGCTGTGTGCTGCTTCCACAGGATGTGTTTGGTATTATATGTATGTATGATGCAAGCTAGATTCCTACATATTCCACGCGCATTTCTTATTTTTAAGTGCTTCCAAGTTGGCTGTGTTGATTGGTTAATATGTTCATCACATCGATCACTGCTGCAGTAGCCTTAGCTAGATGGGTTAAATCCTGCATAAAATATAAGAGCTGTCCAGCTTCCAAAGCTTCAGGGAACCTTCCACATGCTCTAACCCATCAGTCAGCTCAAGCTGAACTTGACTAAAAAGACAGGTTTGGGTGCCAAGCCCTTCAGAGCTTTACTGCCCCCGAAGAATACTCACCACTGAGGCTTTCGAGAATTGACTGTTTACTTGTACTGTTCCTTTGCTGGGCAGATAAGTTCCCTTTGGAGGAAAAAGCTTCCATTAAAAAAAAAAAAAAAAGTTTATTAATACTTTCCTGTTTAGAAAAGTTATTTTAAAGCTAGAAAGCAAACCTGCTGCTGCCACCCAAGCTGAAGTAAAATGATTGAAATTGTTAAAATCAGTTCCTTTATTAACAAAATAAAACGTAATCCTGCTGCTGCTGTCTGGATAAGCACTTTCGGTTGTTGAACCCTTATCAAATCCTAAAGAAAAAAGCAACTTCCTTTCATTTAAAAAGAGCTTCTGCAGCTCATTCATTCAATCAACCAATAAAGTTTTGGTGTATGGACACACCTCTCATTCAGAATGCATGTTCTATTTACTTAGTGATAGCTAAATGCTTGGAGTTTTTAAAGTGAAATAACACAGGATTAATGCATGTGCATTATTTCTTTAGAGCCCTTCCTTTCAAGATGGGTTTGTGTGGTACAATTTCATTCAGTCCAGGATTCTGGTCCGCTCTAAGGTTCATAATCCATTTTGTTTCCTCAGTTTCGGTATAGTTGACCAGGTCCAAATATATCTGGACATGAACTGCAAAGACCCAGCACCTTGGTAGAACAGTATAGACTGAAAGTAATCTAAGTTATCAAGAAATTTTTTACACACTGAAAGTGAATATGAATGAACATGAATTATAAATGATCCAAAAAAAGAAGATAATAGAAGATTAGGTTGATTGACTACATTTAGCATCAACAGAATTAAATAAGAGCAGAGGAAGATTGGCGAGAAGGCTATTTGATTTTGGTTGACATAAGAAGATAAAAAGAACAACAAAGGTTTTTTTTTGAACAAAGAATAGACATAGCATTACAAAGATTTATGACCTACTCCAGTTAATAGTTTTTCAATCTGAAAAGGGAACAAGGATGAGAAAATAAGAAAGGGCCCTATCAGAGAGGCAGAGTTCCCACATAGAGATAGAAAAAAATAAAAGCACTTGAAAGTAAAATATGTCAATCATTACGTTTGGATAATATGTGGATACAAATAAAAGGGAAGAAACATTATGTCATCCAACATCTAAATGTCAATATATTAAAAAAATTATCATTAGGTAATCCATATAAAATGTTCTGCCTGGCACCCTGGGGTTGCAAAATGTGATGTTAATAAACATCAGCCATGAATGTGGCTAGCCTGCCTGAAGACAAGTCAATAAGAATAAATAGAATGTGTCAGGAGCCAGAGAAAGGGAGATTATAGAACATTATGAATGATCTATACGAGTTAGTTTTAATGATTAAAGTTAATGGATCTACACTTATAACAAATGGGGTTAAAACAGCTAAGGGGAAGGATCTGGCCAACATTACGGCTAAATATATAAATAAATCCTTAGGAGCCAAATGGATTATGAGAAAGGAAGAATGAAGAAAGGAAGATCAGGCAAATATCCTGAAAGTGTTATGAAACTGAAAAATTAAACACATGCATTAATCCTGTGTTAGCTGATTTAAAGCCAAAAGAATGTAAGCTGTGTTGAATAAATAAGTAACAGAACATGCATTCAGAATGAGTTGTGTGGATTGAATGAGCTGCAGATTGGTTGATTGAATGAGCTGTTGCTTTTTTTTTTAGTTGCTTTTTCTTTAAGGTATTGATAAGGGTTCAACAACTAGCTTTCAGCAGCACGCACTACTTACTTTATTTTTATTTTGCTAACGTTAATTTTTGTTAACAATTTTTCATTTATTTCCAGCCTTACTCAGCTGCTTGTTGCATTTTTGCATTTTCTATTTATTTGCTTTGTGTGTAAGCTCTTGCTGAGCTATGCAAAGTGATTTTTTTTTATTTTTTTTTTTGCAGTAAAATATTAAAAAACAAAACCAAAAAACTCAAAACATTGAACCAGCTGAGGTTCTTGACATTCAAAACGGTTTCAAGACTGCCCACCCCCCAAATGAGACATCTGAGTTGCAAGCTCTAAAGCTCAGCAAGATTCCATATTTTCCACTTCCATTTAGATTTTAAAAGAGTTTTCTCTTTTATTGCTAACTTTAGTATCTGAGTTGGCTTACAGTTTTGTTCCTCTCTCTCCTTTTTCATTTTCTTTCTGAACCTACCTAAAATGTGTACTCCATACCTTAGATGTGCACATGCTCAAATTGTATTGTCTTGACAGAAATAAACCTTCATTTTTCTTAGCTCAGTTGTTCATTTTGCATGTGGGTAGGGAGGGACAGCCTTCAAAAAAGAAATTATTCTATCCAGCATTATCTAACAAAGCTGTTCTAGGCAGGGTTAAGGGACATTCTTCTAGGGCCTTTGCTTCATTTGGGAAAAGGTTAAAGGGTTAGAATGCTTCTTAGAAGCTAAGCTGTTCATCTGTGCATACTATTTACAAAGCACTATAAGCTTGATTCCTTCTCCAGATCAAGCTTTGCTAGGAGCATTCTCCAGGGACTCCTGAACTCTCCTCCTTCCAGCTCCCAAATGTTGTAGACTAGGGTAATCTACCCACATAGCCAAGACTACTGCAGTAGTGATCAATACGAAGAACATAGCACAATCGTGTAAGCAAACCTACCATAACAGTAGATGTTTGAATGATCATTGCTGCAGTAGCTGCTCCCTCCATCCCTCTTGCTTTTGATGTGTTGTTTATGCAAGCGTCTGGGCATTTATTTATTTATTTTTGTTCCTAGTATTGTTATTTTAGGATTCTGCCTTTTTTCGCTGAGATGACAACTATGAAAGGCTTGATGCCCAAACCTGTTTTTTAGTCAGCTCAGCTTGAGTTGACTGGTCACGTGGAAGGTGCCTTGAAGCTTTAGAAGCAGACTGTCTGTTATAACTATGCAGGATATAACCCATATTGCTAAGGCTACTACAGCAATGATCATTCAAACATCTCCTGTTATGTTAAGCTCACTTTTACAACTGTACTTTACTACTAAACAGGGCTTTAGGTATGAATGAAGTCTCATGTTTAGCTTTGTGCTGTAGTTCTGAGGTAGTTTGTCAATTTTTTTGCAGCGTAGTTCAGTATTTTGATATTTCTGTAATAAAGTTAGAATTGGAGGGTGGCAGAGTGGCACAGCAGATAGCTTTGTCACATTGCAGCTAGAGGTTCCCTGGTTCATTTCTTGGCTGTGGTTTCATCTATGTGGAATATGCAACTCCACCCTGTGTTTGCATGGGTTTCCTCTGGGTTCTCTGTTTTCCTCCCATGTTCCAAAGACACGCAGTAGATGGACTGGACACTCTAGATTAGCCATAGGACTGAGTGTGCATGCAAGTGTGTGGTTTTGAAGAACTACGTTGGCAGGGTTGGCCACCCGGTGGTGTAAACCTTGGCTCTAGATGACTGCCACTGGTGAAGAGCCACCTGGACCCAATGTGCAAAATTGACAGAAGGGTGATGGATGGAATTATGTTAGGACTTCTTAGTTATGCTTTTTTTAGTCAGTTGTGGAAGTTAGAATGCGGATTCCCAGTTAGCTCATTACAATAATTGTTTGTAATGTTCTTTTATTGAAATGTTTCTTTCAGATATGAAGGCATTTTGCTTTTAGAAAGTTGATTATGGTCTGCTGTTTTTTTTTTTCTGGGGGGGAGGTGTATATTTTGCACTATAATACAGTTTTGTGAGGTGCAGTCCAAAGGTTAATAGGTGAATACCAGGCTAACGACCACTAGGGCCCTAATAAATTTAACTGTACAACCCAAATGTGATCCACAAATTTGATTTATATAGAGGATGATTTACATACTGCCTCTGTCCATCATGGATATATGCACCAGACCAGGGTCACTTTTTGATTACCCATCCTTTGGTCCAAGTTGCACACACGTGTGGATAGGGAGGAACTCTGCTTCACATCTTTTGGGAGCCTGTTCCAGAGAATGGGAATTCTCTGAGAAATGTATGTTTCTCCAACATATTGTATTTATGCCACAAGCAAAATTTAGGTCTTTTAATCTAGTAGTTCTGATGCTGTTTTATTTGCAGAGGTGCAAAAGATTCATCAAAATAGGGTACAGGGATGCCACGTATGCCAGACATAGATCACCTCTCAGAAATCTCTGTGGTACTGAGTGAAGAGACAGGGCTTTGAGCCTATCAGCTTAAGACATTGTGTTTTTCCCTGTATACTTTCTGTAAGGAGCCTCTGTGGACATTCAAGTTGGTGCATGTGTCTGGCCAGGTACATACTAAAGGGGGCAAGATGCTGAATGGATAAAAGAAGTAAAAGTATAAGTAGTTTAAAGGTACAGGATATGAAATGGGATGAAATAACAGCCAGAGAGACTTAAACAAAGTTAAAAAAGCCTCTAATTGGAAAACCCTAGGCCCAGATGTAGTACCTACATTTTGGTTAAAAGTATTGACATCTTTGCATGAAGATTTAGCCATGAGTAAGAAAAACAGACACCAACCCGGCTAACAACAAGAAAAACAAAACTCCTACTTAAGAGTGAACTGCAAGCTACCCTAAGAATTATACATCAATAACACCTTCTGACAACATATAAGCTATACACAGGAATTGACAAAGTTTGTCATTTAGAAGAAAACTCAGTTATGGCAGTAGAATAAAAGTGCAAAAAAAGAAAGTCATATGGAACAAAGAATCATTTGTTGTTAGTCATACTGGAGAACTGTAAAAAGAAGAAGAATCTAAGTATGGCATGGACCAACTATAAAAAAGCATTTTATATATCCCACGTTCATGGATAAAAGAGTGCTTAAAAATGTGTAAGGTACACCCTACACTGATAGACTAAATTACAGTGACCATGAAACAGTGGCAGACCACTTTGCAATTAAGCCACGATAAAGGACAAATTGTTATTCCAGGGATAAAAATTCAAAGGGGGATATTCCAGGGTGATGTTCTGTCACTGCACTTGGCTCCTAGAAAACAACAAAGTGTAAAGACTTATCTTCTCTTTATCATTGATTTAAAACTGTATAGACCATCAGATGAGGAACTGAAAGCAAAACTGCAAGTTGTCAAAACTTTTTCAGATGACATAAGAATGTCATTTGGTCTTGATAAATGTGAAAAAGCAACCTTTAAAGCAGGAAAACTGCAGCACCAAGAAAATATCAGTTTGGATCAAGAATGTGATATAAAAGAACTTCAGCAAGAGGGAGAGTATAAATATTTGGGAACTGATGAAGGATCAACAATAAAACGTGCACAAATTTGAATAAAACCTAGTAAGGAATACTTTAGAAGACTTAAATTAATCCTGAAAACAACGTTGACATCTAGGAACAAAATTCAAGCTGAATTACAAACTAAGAAACTAAAATATACACTGACAAAGTATAAAATGCAGAAAATAACACTGAGCCATTCTCTCTAAAATTACTATATTTATTCAGAAATAAAAAATAAAAACGCAGTATATTTATCTCTTTCGTCAGCCTATAACAAAGACTTCATCAGAATGTAATTCACACCAAACTAACATTTAAATATTCCTAAACATCAAGCACATGACAAAATACAGCTAATAAACACTGTAATTATTTTAAAATAAATTTAAATTGATTTTTGATAGCTGTCATCCGCTACATCAAATAAATGTGGTTATTAAAGGCCAACATACAAGGTTGACCAGAATGATCACCGAGGATGACATTTTTTATGGAGAGGCCAAAGCTTTAGCTAATATGTTTGAAGCTCGGTGTTATCCATTAAAAATGGTCGAAAATATAAAAAGGGAGGTTATACAGAAAAGGTTGAGTGGACAATGTGGACCCTTGTTAAGGATGGAAAATATTAAAAATGTGCAAGAATCATTTAAAATAAGAAAAGTGGTTAATATCCCACCATCCTTTATTACTACTTACACTCCAGACTTTACCATTGTGTGTGAAGTAGTAGATAAATGTTGGAACATTTTTAGTAGCTTTGATGGCTGTACAGAATGTGTAGGAATTAAGTCCATGATAACTTTTAGGATGGGCCGGTCACTTAAAAAAATATTGGAAACAACCAGGGAGGATGCGAGTCTGAATCTTAACTAAGAGAAATGGTAGTTTTAAATGGGGCCAATGTAACCAATGTAAATTTATGCTCATGCAGAATGAAACAAAAGTTAATGGGTGTTTAATTAAAACTTTACATTATTTTAACTGCAACACTAAGGGCATAGTATGTCTTGCGTTATGTGAGAAATGTCAGTGTTTTTATGTGGGAAAAACCAAAAGACAGTTCAAAGAACGAGCGTATGAACATTCTTTAGACATTATAAAACAAAATAAAAACAACGCTTTAGCCAAACACATTATTAAACATCCAGATCATAGGTTTGGCTTTATGGGCATGTAATTAAGTTCTTACATAGTATAACTAGCCCCTGCATATTTGAAAGAGTTTTAGGTGATGGTTCTTTAAAACTAGTTAATTTCAATTAATTTTAAATTAATTACAAATGTTTATTGGCTGTATTTTGTCATGTGCTTGATGTTTAGGGATATTTAAATGTTAGTTTGATGTGAATTACATTCTGATCAAGTCTTTGTTATAGGCTGATGAAAGCGCTAAATGGTACTGTTTTTATTTTTTATTTTTGAATAAATACAGTAATTTTTATAAAGAACGGATTTGTGGTATTTTCCGCATTTTATACTTTGACAAAATTCAAGCTGTAAACCAATTTGCTCTTCCTGTCCTAACTTACAGTTTTGGAGTGATTGATTAGCCCCAAAACATGTTGGATAGATTAGATTAGATAGGAAAACAAGAGGGATGCTTCATGCTTACCAAATGATTTATAAAACTCATGCATACCAATATTATATATTCCCTGTTCTGAAGGAGGGCTGGGCCTCCTTGAAATTGATGACATGTATAGATCTGCAGTCGTGGCACTCCACACATATCTGCTGACCTCACAAGACCCAAACGTAGTGAAAGTTTTTAAACATGAGGAGAATAAATCTAAAATGACTTCCCTGTCTTATCTAGCAGAAGCATATTGAAGACAAAAAGGAATGGAAATCAAACCAGAAGTAGATAAAAGTCAGGCAGCAAATGAATGTGCCAAAAAACAAAATAAATAGTATAAGGTGAAAGATCAGATGAGAAGGCAAGAAATGTGGAAAATGCATAAATATAGTTGCATGTAAAGAAAACCTCTGGAAGAACCTCATGTTGATCAGAAATGAATGCAGGAATGGTTGAGGAGAGATGAATTCAAACCAAGAGATGAAAGGTTAATATTGATGGCTCAGGATAGTGGGCTACGTACACACTGGTTTACAAAGTCCATTGAACATGTGGGAGAAATGGACAAATGTAGGTTTTGTAAAACTGAATTGGAAACAGTTGCACACCTCGTTGCTGGCTGTGACATATTAATGGCAGAAGGACTGTATACTGAAAGGCATAATAATGTGGCAAGACTGTTGCACTGGGGATTGTGCAAACATTATGTTATTGAAGTGGCTGAAAAACACTGGAAACATGAGCCACAAGGCATCATAGAAAATGAAGTCTACATCACATGGGGTCACCCATTACCAACAGTTCAAAAGATAGATGCTAGAAAACGGATATAGTGGTCCATGAAAAGAAGACAAAAGTAGCATTGATCATTGAAATCGCTACACCCAATGCAACAGTGTCTTGCGTACAGAGTGACAGTCATAAAATATCAGGACTTGCAGGCAGAAACGAGAGCATTGTGGAAGAAAGATAGCCAGACAGCTCCAATAGTAGTAGGAGCAATGGGTCTTATTAAAAAGAATCTGCAGTCATATTTAGACATGTTACCAATACATGTAACCCTGTACAAATTGCAGGAGTCATTAATGGACACATTGCGGGTGCTGCGAAGAGCACTTCTGTCTGATATCAAAGATTGAAACAATACTAATTTAATGAACTTTAATTGCACTTTGACTTAGGAATGGGGTCCATTCCCATCATGGTATTAGAAACCCAAAAGATTGGAGAAATTAAAAAGGGCATTATATTGTGTGATGGGTCTGATGAGGACCGAGGACAGTGGTATGATGACTTCTCTGGACCTAGATGCTGTACCCTTGTTTTAGCAATACACACACACACACACACACACACATATATATATATATATATATATTTTTTTAACTATCTTGGACACAATGTTGGTCGAAGGATAGGTTATGATACGAGTTCCCAGATCCCTGACTAGTAAGTCAACTTTTAGGGGGAGTTTTATTGATGACATAGTTACCCTGGGTAGCAGACTTCCCAAAAGGTACTATAGTGGATTTCTGGCTTTGGTACAAAGTGCATTTCTGTGTTCTACCTTCCTGAAGGGTGTTTTTGTTTTGGGAGGATTCGGTGACTGCTCCCAGTTTGCAGTCATCTGCAAACATGGTCTTTGACATCTCAGAAGTAGATGCCAAAGAGGAGTGGGCCTAGCACAGAGCCCTGTAGGACTCCACCGGTGACTGGCCTTTTTGTGGAGGTGGCCTCATTGATTCTAATCTCCTGAGTCCTATCTGTGGTCCAGCTAGCTGTCCAACATGTTATAAATGAGTTTGTTGATGTTGTCCGAGTGGGGTATTGTATTGGTGGGTAGAAAGCATTGTTCAGCTCTCATCCATTGCCTTGGTGACCTTTTCAAAGAGCTCCACCAGATTCAGTAAGCATGTCCTTCCTTTAACAAAGCCAAGCTGTGAGGGATCTAGTGTCTGGAAGTGTCCTATGTCCATGGCTTTGCAAATAAGACTAGTTCAGACTAATGGGTTTTTATTTTCCAGGATCTGTTGAAGGTCCTCCCTTATGAAGGAGGATGACTGTTGCAGTCCCGCATTCACGTGGCCCAAGACCTGTTTAAGATTATAGTTAAATAATGACTCGTATCACTTTCCTTTCTACTCTGTGCTTCTACAGGTTGTGCTTGTAGCCTTCTGTACATTTGTTATTCATCTAGTTCTCACTGTACCAGATCAGCAAAAGCAGTGCTTTGTATTGGATCTCTGTACAAGTAAAGTTTCTGTTAGCTTCTGACTGCATTGAGGAAGGCTTCCTTATCCGTGTGTCACACCTAAGTATATTTATTTCCTCAATGACATCAGTGCCTCCAAAATCTTTTTAATGTAGTAGAAAGTAGTTTTGCCACTCTTAATTATGTAAATTAAATGTTAATTTTATTGTGAATGCTTCCCTTTCAATCTTGAGCAGTCTAGGGCCATTCCCTCAGATTTCCCTGCTTGCTTATCCTTGGATCCACCAATTGTTCCTTGTTTGCAGCCCTTTGCCATGTGGGCTCCTCAACTCCTCAGGAGGGCAACCTCAATGATAAGTTAATACTAGGCTCCTGGAACAATGGTTCCATTAGGTGTATTGAGCATGGATGCTGTCCCTAATGCAGCAGCTGATCATTAACCCTGTGCGATGCAGTGTTGCAGCAGTTAGCATTGCCACCTCACAGTAAGAGGTTCTCCGGTTCGATTCTCGGCTGGGGTGCTTTCGTCTGCATGTCCTCCCTGCATTTGCGTGGATTTCCTCCAGGTGCTCCTGTTTCCTCCCACATTTCAAAGACCTGCGTCTGGAGCATTTCTCCCTGATCCTCCACTGAAAATGGGCTCTGTCCCAGTCAGACTGGCCTGGTAAACAAATGTTAACTGACTAACTCGAGCTGTGTGAGTGGCTAGTACAGTGATATCAAGTTGTTGCTGTGGTTGTCTCCATTAGTGGCTGCCCATACATAGGTTTCTCCACACCTACCCTCAGAATAGGAGAGCTGGCTGTTGACTACTTTATCCTAGACCTCTCATCCATTCCTACTGTCATTTCAGGACTGTTCCCAAATGCTGGTCAAAAGCGATACAGATAAACACTTTGCCTCTGCACAATTTGGCTGGCTTAAACATTCATTTTTCTTGTGAAACATACCTCAAGGATAGTATTTATTTTGCAAAAAAGCCTCTCTACTAATGTCATGCCCACTCAGCATTGTGTATTGTTCCGTATTATCTCTGTTATGTGTGCACCATTGGGGCACAGTGTCATAGTGAATTAAACCAGTTAGTACAGCTATGACAGCAGGAAACTGATGATGATCACTATAGAATTAAATTATTTTAGCATTGTAAATTTCGCAATCCTAATATTTTAAAAAACTCTAGTCTCAGACCTTTGTAACTTGTAAATGCAATTCTGCACTACAAGCAAGAACTGCTAAAGCTAAGGGCATTTTTGTTAAACTGATTTTGTACACAAAGGAAAAGCTAGAAAGCAGTGAATCACAGTAGCAACCCAAGTCCCCAGCATGTACAAAACGCAAGTCTTAGCCAAAGAACAGAGCATTACAAAAGAGTGTTACATTTATGTGCCGCTAGATGGTGCAAGGGACGAATTATAGCCATTCTTTGCAAGTTTAAACCATGTGCTGTAAGCCAGAACAATCGAAGATTGCTTGCCTTTTTTCTTTTTAAGGAAAGAAGTCTCTTAATTCTGTGACTGAAGAGTGGTGTCCAATAGTATATGTGTGCAGTTAATGTAGCAGCTGCAGTAACTGTTGTAATGATGCTGGTGCGGCATATCAGATTTTCCCAAAATTAACAAGAACATGAAGCCTTGCTTCAGACATATTATTTTTACTCTTCCTATGACTAGGTGCAGTGCAGGGACAAGGATAGTCATCTGAGTATGGCACAACAGAGACAGTTGGCAGCTAAAGTTAATTGAGCAAGATTACCACAGTTCCAGAAACAGTTCACAGCATATCCAATTACTGGAGCTGGCAGAAGAAACTGAGTCATAGAAGATGCTGAATCAAGTTTTAAGAAAAACTCTTTCAAGTTTTAGTGCACCGTCCTACTAGTTGTGAGTTAAAGTGAATACAAAGATTTTTGTGCTTAAATTTTCATCCAGGGGAGGGCAAGTAAGACATTTATTGAATTTAAGGGATAAGAAGACTTTGCCTGTAGTGGAACAGGGGTCTGTATCATTTAATCGAATCTCACATAATCAACCCCCCTTCGTCGAATACCTGTTAATCGAGCTCACAAATAAGTGAACAGACTTTTCATTTTTCCTAGGGCAAAACAATAGTGGGCCACCCTAGCGACCTAGGCAAAAAAACAAAACATAAATTATAAAACTTACCCAGGTGGGGGACTTCGTCCTCACACACACCCCTAACTAAATATGTCAACTCCAGGATTGCACTACAGTGGGGAAAAGGGCAAATTCCATATGGTTGGCCAGCTGTTGTTTTACCGTAGAAAAAACTTGGATGAGAAGCCCATTCGCTTATTTGTTAGTTCGATTAATAGATGTTCTATGAAGAGAGGTTCGACAATGTGAGATTTGATTAAGTGATATAGACCCGTGAAACAGAATGAAAGTAGGTATAAATTAGGCTAGTTTCAGATCTGCATCATTCAAGATTACGCTTTGCAGCTGCTAAGCTATTGAAAAGGGTTGCTAGTAGCATTGAGAGACTTTAAAAACCTTAGGATACCAAAATCTGTTGCAGTTTTGTGCAGTTCTTTTTTCAAAGGTGAGCTTTTATACTGTTTTCTCAAGGAGCTGAGGATTTTGTTTGGATTGCTTGGTCATGAAACTTGTATCCACTTTAGGTGGAATGTTAAAGTGATGTAGCTGAATCCCTAATCAGGGTTTTCAAGATTACATAGCTGAATAGGACAGGGAAAGGAATCTTGCCTCCTACCAAAGGTCAGCATCTGGCTGTGAAGTTCTCTTGTTAGATAAAAATGAAAAGGTGACAAAAACAGATTTTATATAGAATTGAATTGTGTATTTCAGTCACAGTCACAAGGTGCTGTTAACTTTTGGAGATCAAAATCCTTTTCACTGTCTCTTGACCTGAAGCTTCAGAGTAGGTATCAGTTATTAGGTGACACAGATACTAGTGTGAATAATTTGGCACATTTTGAGGAGATATCTGAAGGGTGAAACATCGGCGATGAGAGTGTAACAGCAGAGGAAAGACATGATACTGAACAAATTATTTCTGCCCTTGTTTCTTCACTTGACTGTTTTTTTTTTTTTTTTTTTCCTCACTAGCCTGATGTTATTTTGTGAGTTTAACCTTTAAATATAGCCTGGTCTGGCCCTTATGAGCCATGGTACCACTTATTCATTCCTTTTGTGATCGGAGTGCTTTGTTTTCACTTTGTGTTCTTTTATGCTTGTTATTGTTCGTGGGTTTTTCTGTTAGTGTAATATATAATAAGTACATTGTTTTAAGAAAGCAGTGTTTGGACAATTATGTACGACTTTGTTCTTAGAGGTTGCTGTGACATTAATCTTGACATGCAAGATAATACTTGCAACCTTTATTCTTTTTTTGAAAATCTTTATAGTTTTTTAACCATTGAAACTAAACATGTATGCAATTTATCATGGCAGAATTAATTTCCATTACAAACATAACATTTTATATTTCTAGACAAATGTATCTCTCAAGTCTTAACAATAAATTAATATTAATATAGATACTTCCCTACTACAGTGCATTGCAATTTGCACAGTCACATTGCAATCAGAAAATTCTAATCATAGGAATTCTCTTGTGATGGAAAACAGCATTATGATAAATTTCAAATAATTTTGATGTGCTTCTATTCATATGTTGTTGTATCCATAACATGAGGGAGTATGCCTCTGGTCGACTGGTATGTCCCACCATTTTACAAAAGATAGTTTCTACTGTGGAGGTACATGTGACGTCCCACGCAATAGCAACTATCTTTTGTAAAATGTCCGGATGCACAAGTCGACCAGAGGCAGATTTCCTCATGTTATAGATACAGCAGCATATAGAAGAGAAGGACATCTAAAGTTATGGTAAGATCTTTACACAACTATACTTTATCTTTAACAGAAGCCGTAATGCATAGTATGTTTGCAGGATTCTTCTTAGTGAAAAAGCACTCTATAATCAAATCATCTTTTTCACGTACTAATTTGATAAGCCATAATTCTGCCAAGTGAGTCAAAAATAAAATAAAATTACATTTACACCTTGTGATGCAGTATTATCAAACACAATTATTTTAATTTGCAATCTGCAGTCTGTCAGTTAGTCCAGGTGTTACTGAGCAGTTTCCTGTTGTCCACAGTTTGATCCCTTCAGCCTTTTTTGCTTGTGACTCTGAGCAATTCATGTAACCAGACAGTGCTCCTGAGCAGAGTTGGAAAAAAGGCCATTTAGATCACTATTTTAGTCTGGTTAACAAATATATGTAAACTAGTCCTTACTTGTGATTAAAATACCCAGGAAGGTATATTAGTTTGCTGTCTGATCTGCTTCTCAGATCTGCCAGACATGCCAATAAATGTCTTAAGTTCTAGGTATTAACATGCAAGAGGTACCATCATGTATCCATTGCCAGGTAGTGTTTACTTTTCTTTTCACATCCTGAAAAAATATAGCTTAAAACTGCCTTCCTCTTTTGTGCATGGCATGGCATGCACTTTACTACTCTAGTCTTAGGTATGTAGTTTGCTATTCTTGTTGTGTGTGTCCATTGGCAGCAAATGCAGCCATGTTGAACACATCCATCCAGAATGGTCCTTCATGCTATGATCAATAATATTTAAACACACAAACTTTGTGAACAAAGATCCAATGCATTAAGGTGGAAGTGTTCCTCCTCTTAAATCCTTCACTTGCCACTGAACATACAAACCATTTCCCTTTCCTGTTTATTTCATACAGCTCTTCCCACTCTTCCTCCACGCCCTCTGAACTTGACATCCATCTTGAATTAGCAGAATTCCTGTAGTCCATCTTGAAGGATGCAGCTGCATAGGTAATTCTCTTGTATTAACCATCATCTCCATTGCATTCATGAATATTGGCAGTCCATCAGTCCAAAACACCTTTATTCAGCAGAACAAGTCAGTGTGTGTTTCAGTTTCTACTTTTTTACAGTCCTTAATAGCCTCAACAGATTGCTCACAGGCACTTACAGTGATCATTGTCTACAGGCATGGGTCAGCTACAGTAATTTGTTTTTTTCCAGCAGCCCAAGTGCAAGGATTATTTTTTTCTTTTTTCATACTAAGTTACAAACCTGGATCACTCTGTTTCCCATATTTCCTTTCTTTTGGGATCAGTGGCAAATTAATCACTTTCTCATCACCCTGGGACACCAGCTTGGCTTTAATAAAGTCCAGCAAATCTGTCTGCTCCTCTCCTTTCAACACTTCATATCAATCTCAACATTTTCTTACGGAATTTATTTTCCGTAGAAACTAAAGTCCTTGTTAAACACAGTCCATCTGTTCAGAACTGTTCAGCAGCTTCAGCTGTCTTTTCCTGAATTTCACCAACCTGCTGCTTATTTGATGCCTTGGTAACTTGTTGATCATGCAAAAACATTGTCTTCAACTTTTCCTGCTGTTGTATGCTACATATTTATGAAGCCAGCAGTCCAGTTAAATGATATAAATCATGCCAGTTTCCTATAATGGTGTCCTGCAATTAACTTTTTTGTACATTACCACATCCCTATGGTTGAGCTAGCAGTTTGCATTGCTCACTAATAAACTTCTCTTGTAGCCTCATAGTTTAAACATTTTCCATCTCTTCTGCTATCGTGTGATAAACCATACCTTCACACACCTTTTCTTAAAAGGTTGTCTTGCATGACCTAGTTTAACTTATAAAATATTTTTATTTAACTACAGTATACAGAGAGAAAATGGAGACTGCCAACTTTGTGAAGTACTGCAAGACTTGCCTGCAACCTTTTTATTCTTTTTTTTAAAACACCTTTATTAATTTATCACTTAAGACGCATGCTTTTGTATGTTAACAGAAAAAAAATATATATATTAACATTTTTTTTTCATTCATAGATGTAGATCACATATCTTTTCTTTACACCTACCATCAGTCAAACATTACATAAGTTGCAAATTCCTACCTTCACTGAAACCTCTGTTTTCCATCTCAACATTATTCAGCATGTATTATTCCCCCAGTTTCCATTTATTTCTATGTAATTTGTGCCTTCATTTCTAAAGATCCCTCTTCCAATTCTTGTATCTCTTTAATACTCAATTCCTCAAATATAGTTGGTTTAGACTTTTATTTTCATTTCCTAGTACGTGCTTTATTCAGTAGCTGACAGAATTAAACTTAGTGAGACTTTGCTGTGTCTTGGCAGTTCAGATCCCGTGTCAAACCACAAAATAAACATTTCCTTAGTAACAGATATTTGTTCTCCCAACATTTCTGACAATGTACTCTGTAAGGAATTTTTAAAATTTGCCAACTCCTTATACTCCCAAAACACATTTCCAGTTACCTCTTTCTTCCCCATCACACCAGCATTTGTTATCTACTTGAGAAGAAAATTCTTTGAAGTCTGCTTGGGTTATAAAAATACCTATGCAAATACTTCCAAGCAAGTATCCTACCTAGGCCTTCGGGACTTTGTTGCATACTTTGGGGCTGTACATATGTCCTCCCATTGTTCTCTTATAAATTCCTTTTCCAGTCTCTCTTCCCAATATTTTCTAATATTCTCTGATTCTTATAGTTGTCTTGCAATGTTGTATATGCCTCACAAATTTATCTCTTTTTTTTAACCTTTGCTTCTGTACTAGATTCGACTAAAAACTCTGCCAGAACAGATCCTTCACTTAAGATCCCCCTGTCCCTTTCTTTTTGCCTGAACTCTTATCAATCCTTGGTAGGGAAAGGGGTCTCTAGCTTGCAGTCCAAACATTGTCTTGGGCCTCATCCCACTCTTGTTACTTTTCCTTCTCTAGTTTTTTCTCCCCAATACCTTGGTTCCCTTGCCAGTAAATTCCAGCTCTGTCTTGCCTGTTTTCTATACCCATACTTGCAGTCAGCCCTATTGGCAAAATCTCCTTTCTCCACTCTCATGTTGACTTAATTCTTAGAATGCTTTCTGCTACTTTGTAAATATAATTTGTATAGATGTTACTATTCTCCTTAATGATCTGTTTCCAGCATCCCACGCTCACTCTCTCTTTCTTGACCTTCTCTTTGCTTCATTATCACCCCTTTCCAGTTTGAATTGTAGCCTTCTGCTTGTGTTATGTATACAAGTCCCAACTGTGTAGCTCTAAAACATCCCTTCAAATCAGGTAATACTACACCACCTTGTTCTATTGGAAGGATCAACTTATCCCTCTTAACTGTTGCCGTCTTTCCCTCCCAGATAAAGTCTGTAATTATTGTCTACAACTTCTCTGATTGATAAACATATGCATGACCTGTACTAAAGGGACTAAAATATTTTCACTGCTTGTATCTTGCTCTCCATATCCATGAGCAAGCACTTCCAGTTTCAGTTTTTGTATTATCTTTTGTTTAGTCTTTTCCTACATGTATATACTTAGCTGCTGTAAAATAGGTCTTTTTAATCCATACTTCATCTTATTGTGTCCCCATAAATATGGGTATTGCTGAGCCAATTCGTGTGGGGGTTCATAATTTATACCTATAGCCTTTGTTTTATCTTCATTAATTTAATACCTCAAAAAAAGTCTTGAAACTGTTGCAAATGTTCCACAATACTGATGTCCTTTTCTGTATTTATCAGGTACAAGGTAATGTCTGCAATTGAAGGCAACTTTTCTAGATTACCGTACCAATTATATCCTTTAACTTCTGAGTCCCTTATTTTATTTGCCAGTGGCTCTAAATGTAAAGCAAATGGCAAAGGGGAAAGATGCCCCCCCCACCTGGTTCCTGTATTCAAGCACAGTTTAATATTTAATATTCCCACTTTAATGTACGAGTCTGATCCTTCATATATCCTTCTAATTGTTCTTATTATTGTCTCCAGGAATTAGTGATTCCATTGCCCTACACATAAAATGTTAGCTTACTCTGTCAAATGCATCAAGGCCTGCCAACAACAGTGGTATTTTTCTTACATTCTGCTTCCTTCTGGATCATCAATGTGTTACTGATATCAAATGTTTTCCCACCACCACCACCACCACATTGATCCATATCTATCAATTTTGGCAACACCTTTACCATTATTTTAGCTGTTGTATACATAAACAATTTATAATCGTAGTTTAAAAGTGAAATGGGCCTATATTGAAGCTTTGTCTGATGGGCCATTGCTGTCTTTAGGTATTATAGCCACTGCAGCTTTCTTCGAGCTTGTCAGTGCCCCCCCTTTTAAAATGCTATAAAATAAAATCTCACAGATCTTTCACTTCCTCTCCTCCTAAATTCAAAACTTCCACAGGAATGCCATCTGTTCTATATGACTTTACTGAAGCTTGCTTTTACATCATTTTTTCCTTATCTCTTCATGTCTTAATAAGGAGTATACAGCTTTCTATATCAGTGTTACCAATAGAAAATTAAAAGAAAGGATATGTCAACATTTGTCAGATATTAGGAGAGGAGTAGGTGCAAGTGCTTTATACCAGCATTCTAAGAACAAGGGTGTTGTCCATAGATTTGAGTTTATAGTGTTAACTGTTCTTAAAATATTACAGGGGTTGACATTGTTTCTTTAACTGAGAGGGAAGAGTATAGGTGGATTTCCTTTTTTAGAGCTGACCACACTCCTGGTTTAAATGAAGATGTGCCAATTAAATCTGTTTTGAAATGTAAGCATTTTAGATTAAATTGGTTTGTTTTTTGTGTACGTTTTATAACATATGACTGTGAACATTTATTATTTGAGCATTGTATGTGAAAAATTTTTTAATGCCTGATGAAGTACTGGTATGGTGTGAAAGCTTGCATTTTGTTTATTAAACTCTACATTTAAGTGAGCCATTGGTATTTTTTATCTTAACGAGACTGTTGAGCCTCATCTACTTCTAAGCTTGGCATAATTAAGTCTTCTATAAATATTTCCATTAGTGCACTCTGTTGATTTTCACATTTCCCTGCTTTATACAAATTTTCATAATTTCCGAAATATATCTAATACCTCTACAGGATTTCTGGTTATATATTTATTTTTTTGTTATAGGCTCCCTCAGTTTGGCAACAACCCTTTCTACTTTCTGTTGCCTAAGTCTTTCTGCTTTTCCCAGTTAGGGGTCGCCACAGCAGAACTCCGGTCCACTGATGATTGGTAGTAGATTTTTACGGTGCCAGCCCAATGCCCAAACTTCAAAGAAGGCACACCCATTCACGCACGCACCTACCTGCATGTCTTTTAAATGTTACTCGACCGCAGGGAGGACATGCAGACGCAACACAGAAGGCACTCCAGCCGAGAATCAGTAGTTTTCCTAAAAGTTTGTTTTGGAGTTATCAAAAAATAGTTGGTTAATAGCAATCTTTCTAAACTCATGCATATTATCCAGATGCTCCCATATTTTTTCTTTAGCACTCTGCATTTGCACCTCTTGTTTTATGAGATTCTGCTTATTCTGCAGTTCTTAAACTTTGCCAGCCTGCCTAAGTAATTCCTGTTATTTCTTAACAATATCTCTGTCTTTTTTCAACCTTATTTTTAAACTCCATTAATATTTATCCCACTCAATAGCTGTAACTTCAGAAGACATTTCTGTCTTCCCTACCAACTCTTGCATAATCTCCACTACCGATTCCTTAAATTACTCTCTAACAGGTAGATGGGAAAGTGTCAGTGTCTCATTTTTACTTCATTACCCTGCATTTTTGTGTTGCTTATCTGTACATGATATGAAATAGTTATTGGATGCGTGTCGAAGCTGTCAATTTAATACACATGTTCCTCTGAAATATTTCCTTCTGGTGTAGCCCAGTTATTGTACAATGGGGAATATGTAAATTCGGAGTTCCTGCTACTGAACTCGCATCATCCATACCAAATATTTGAATACATTTCTTCAGAAATCAACCATTTTTTTTTTTACTTTCCTTGTAGGTCCCCCGATACATCCTCACTGCTGCAAATCAAATTCCAGTCCATACTTATAAGTAATATTCCCTACCAAAAGCTGATTGTGGACTAAAATCTTCTTTAGCTCCCTAATAGCAATTTTTGGTGGAATATAAATGCATGTCGGTGTAATCTACTTCCCTCACCAGTAACTCCTTACTACTACAAATTTACAATTGTTTATTTTTTCCACTCCTGTCACCATTGTACCCCCTCTAGCAATTAGTATAACTACTCCCTTTTTCTTTTGTCCATGATATTCTGCTGAGTATCCATTCTGAAATCTTTTCTTTGTCAAATTCACATACTCATTTGTTTTCCTCACGTGTCCTGCAACATTGCTATGTGCACTCTGCTTTTCTCAATGTAATTCAGTACTTACCTTTGTGACTATGCTTATAAGGCCATTTATGTTCCAAGATAATATGGATAGCATAGCCATTGTGGTAAATAGCTATTGTTCCCACCTATTACATGTTAAAAAAAATGTCCTATCTCATATGTATATTTCCAACTTTTGTCTTCTATGCTCACACTGTTTGGCATGTTGATCTGCAGCCTTTTTTTCTTGAATATAACTTCCTATTTCTAAATCTTTTTATTTCTTATTCATTCTGAAGTCAGTATTTAGTTGTGCAAATATGAGCTAGTTGATATAGGCTTGTTTAGCCATTGTCAAAACATTGGCACTTATATTTTTTCTAAGAAATTGAAGTAGCTTTGTTTTGACTACTTAATTCTGTTTTTGGCTTTCTTTAAGTAGTGTGTTCCATGCCTCAGGTGCAAGTTTTGAAAGGGATTTTTCACATATTGTGTTGTTGAAATGGAGTCATTGCAAGTAGATGGCATTGTCTGTAGAGGAGCTTAGGTAATATCTTGACTGCCTGTGTTGCAATGTATGTGATAGAGTAGACAGAGAGAGGGAGACAGAGGGACAGACACGGAGAGAGACAGAGGGACAGACACAGGGAGAGAGACAGAGGGACAGACACAGGGAGAGAGACAGAGGGACAGACACAGGGAGAGAGACAGAGGGACAGACACAGGGAGAGAGACAGATGGACAGGGAGAGGGACAGTCAGATGGACAGGGAGAGTGACAGACGGACAGAAACAGAGAGGGTTATTTTGGGCATTATCATTTGTAATTTTACAACTTTTGTACATTCTCTTGGGAGTGGGCAAGAATATTTGTATCGTAACCCAAGTTGACAGATTGCTACTTTTATGATGTTTTGTACACATGGAGCAAAGGTGAGTTGTTAGCCCAAAGTTGTACCTACGTACCTTTTTTCAGTAACTTTAGGCAGTGATTTACTTTGAGGGGGTTTGTACTGTTTAATGTGGGATTGCATTTAAGTTTTTTGTGAATCCAAAATGACATAGTAGCAGATTTTTTGCAGTTTAAAATGAGGTGAATGTTAAAAAGCCAGTTTAACTTTTCTTGCAACGTGTTGTTTGACTTATTACTCTTGGATATCATCTTTGTAAATGTATGTAGTTATGGGTTGGTAGGTCAAAAGGTAGGTCGTTAATGAATATGGAAAAGAGTACTGGACCCAGTTTTGAGCCTCAGGTACTCCTCCTAAAAAGGTTCCATTGATGGATACTTCACAAGGATGAGAAAGATGACAGACCTGTCCGCTTTTTAACATTAGCACTTTACCTGTTGTTGCCTTGTTCTGGCAAACTTCCTGATTTCCCTTTTAGGTCATTCACTTGTAGATGAACCACCATGTAGGGCTTCCTGATCTTCCTGTTAAGAGTTTTTATTTGTATTTATTTAAACATCTGTTTACCTGAAAAGTCTGACTTGGCTGCGTGACATTCCCCTTTCCAGTGGAGACATGGGACGATAAGCTCAACACCAAAACAGTGTTTAAGACAGTGAAGTATAAAATACAGTTGTTCACTATTACACTGTAATATGACTTGGAGCAATTGGACTGTAAGATGATGTTCTTCTTTCGGCTTTTCCCGGTTAGGGGTCGCCACAGCGGAACTCTGGCCCACTAATGACTGGCTCCTTCTACACATGTCTTTCGAACGCCACTCGACCGCGGGGAGGACATGCACATTCCACACAGAAGACGCTCCAGCCAAGAATTGAACGAGAGAACCTCTTGCTGTGAGTTAACAATGCTACTGCTGCACCACCGCGACTGTAAGATGTATGGGATAAAATTTTTGTAAAACAAATATGAAATTAAACCTTAAAAAAATACAAGTTAGATGGCTAGAGATTATGAAGCAATAACGTAATTAAAATAGAATTAAAATTAAATTAAGTTAAATTAGAACAAACTAAAAAATTCTGCAAGTCAAATACAATTAGAGAGTTTAGGTGGAAATAGCACTTATGGTTATAATGCACTTAGAGCACGCAGGATTTCTGCAAATAATATGCATTCTCTTAGTGCAAGTTTCTGTTTTATTTCTACCGTGGATTAGCAAGAGACAAAACCAAAGATAATTGGTAAGAGAAATTATATGCTATTCATGTTTTCTACCTTCATCAGTTTCATTAAGTTTAAGAGGATGGAAAGGATTTGTTTGGCAATAGTAAATGGGAGGAAAGACTTTGTTAGGCGGTAGTGAAAGGGGTGGTGGAGATACAAGAATATGAAAGTATAGTTGGAGTTAATGGTTAGATAGTTAGAAGCTATATAAAGGGGAGGCTGTAGAGTTTTTTGAGTGAATAAAGATTGCTGTTGCGAGTGTTGACTTCTTGTGCTAGTCAGGAGTACTGCATAAACCTATCTAGAAATTATTTAAATATCTTCACTTTTAATGGTTTGTCCATCAGTTTTACGTAGACTGGGATGGTGTTCCATAATTTGGTGGCACAGTTTGAGTAGAGGGAGTTCCCAGCAGCATTGCATAATTTAGTTGTGTTCAGAGGTGATTTGTTGCCGGATTTTAGCCATCTGGTTGGTGAGTAATGTTGTAGGATGTTTTTTTAGAGCAGGCACTTTTCAGGTTTGTAGACTAAAGGTTGAACAGTTAGTTACGTTTAGGTTAGATGGTGAGGCAGCTGTAGCAAATTCAGTTGTTTTAGGAGCGTGCAGTGGTGGGAGTAAGAGGGGAAGGTACTAGCGAACTTGGTTCTTTTGTTATAGCGTTAGTCTACTTTTGTCTTTATAGTGGAATATAAATTTACAAGTTGGGGGTTGCAAACAGAAGAGAAGGAGGTAGGTGGATGCTCTTTTTAATACCCTTATTGGTGAGGTAGGATTTTGACCTGTAGAGAACACCAAGATTCTTGTGTGTGTATCTTATAAGATACTCAGTGTGGTCGCCATTATTCATGTTTTCATCTGACAGCTATTTAGGTTGGTTTGTGATGCTAACTCTTAAGGCTGTGTCAGAGTTTGTGATACTAAGTGTAAAGCTGTATTATTTTTCAAGGTGATATAATGCGAGTGTTTTTTGTGAGTCATGCTCTGAAGTGAACATTACTTGTTTTATTTCCTGAGGTTGAGTAGGAGGTAGGCATTAAGTAACCAGTTTTCGATGGCATAATGTAGAGTCCTGTAACACAATCCCTATTGCCAGCCCCCCAGCACATTATCTTCCTTCTGTGTTCTCTCTCCACTTTTTCAGCCTTTTGTCTGTTACATTCTCTGCCCTAATCCATGTCCTCTTTCCTGAACTCCCTTTGTCCCCCATGCAGTCCCCATTGTAATATTCCCCCCTCTTTGCCTCTGCCTGTGCTCCCCCCTTACTGGTTTCATTGCATCTCCAGTCTCCCTTAATCCTTTCACTAGTTCTTGTCCTCACTGCTGTCTGTTTTACCCTAGAATCCATAAAATTGTTATGACCTCATACCTAGCGTTACCATTTCCTTCTGCTGTTGCCTCAGTCATTCCGGTCCCATGTCTCATTAACCCCAGTTGTCCTCCCTGTGGCATCTAACTTCTGTCTTATCTTCCAATAGCATTTCATTCCACTCTGACCATTCCCCCTTTTTCCTAACCACCCAGGCCTTTTCATCTCATCTGGTTAGTATGCCACATTGGCCTGTCTATTCATGCTGAGTTGTGCACAGCCTTCTATTAACCTTGTATCTCCTTCCTCTCAGTTGCATTTGATGTGCTCCACTGTACCCTTGTGAACTATGTCAGAGTTTCTTCTTATTCCATTCTAGACCTCATTTTTTCTGCTTTGTTGCATTGTATAATCCCTCCCTGTAGACTGTGTACCCCTGGGGCGTCACTCTTTTATCTTGCATCTGCTTTGCTTTGCCTACTTCCTTTTTCCATACCATAGTACCATACAAAAATTGAACTGTGGCATTTTCAAATAAGTTAAACAATGGTAGTGATGGTTCATAAAAAAAAAAAAAAAAAAAAAAGAAAACTCGCAGGTGTTTTAAAAACTCTTTGGGAAGTGACAGTTTGCTTTTCTGAGAGATGATGCTGACTGACGTAGTGAGAAAAGTTAAATGTATAGTACTAGGTTTTGTTTAATTTCTTACGTTAAGCTTTACATCTAGGTAATTTGCTACTTACAAAGATTTGTCAGACATTATTTTAGATTTCTAGGAGGAGTGACTAAGTTGTTTTTTTCCTTCACTGACTACATACCTTTTTGTTGCAGGGATTTCTGGATCTGAAATGGTCACGTTTTGCCAGAGTTCTGTTGACCCGTTCCATTGCCATCACACCAACACTGTTTGTTGCAGTTTTCCAAGATGTGACAGAGCTGACTGGCATGAATGATTTCCTGAATGTGTTACAGAGTTTGCAGGTAAGACATCTGTTGGGTCCTACTCCCAACAGTTGTTGGTGGAATTGCCTGTAAATATGATTGTACTGCTTTCTGAAATTACCTTTGGAAGTATAATGCAGCAACATATCAATGTGTTGCAACCAAAGTCAGGCTTGCAGTTTACAATACGTCATACTCAGATATAAAAAGTGTATTACAGGAAGCAGGAAGTTATTGCTCCCTTGTATGGTTTTGATTAAGTAGAGAATATAAAGTCATTCTGTAGCTTAAATATCTACGACTCATCTTTAGGAAGTTTGTTGACTCTAGGAAACTAGAGGGATTAGATAATGTGAAATACACCATACAAGCGTTGTTCTCTTTCTCCTACAGACCCCTTTGATGAGATCTCTGCCTGTGAAATTATTTTTGAAAATTTACACCTAAAGTTACACTAAGTTCAGCCAGCACAAGATGTAGTGACCTCCTGGATGTAAGGCAAACTTTGCTTTTTTTACTGTGCTAGATGCTCCCTCCCTCCTTATAAATGTTGTGCAGTCTGTCTGAGAATTGAAAGTTGATGAACACCATATGATGCTTTCTTGCATCATATTTTAGTGATGAATTAAAAAGTAATAAGATTAACTAAGCACAACACACACTGTTGTGACGCTAATAGCATTTTGACACTGTAGTATTACTTGTAGAACTTATAATGGATAGTCAGGTGATTCCACATTGTAATATAATATGTAGTGAAAGCAGAAAGTACTGGTGCTCCTGATGTGAAGGCTGCTTTTATAGCACTTGTAATACTTGATACTACACTGTTTTGTATCTTGTTTAATTTCTAAAAATTATGATTTAAATAGTTCATTAATGGGGTCTCATTTGTTTCAGAAAATGGTTCAATTTCTGGAGCATTATGGTCAGAACTCTTACCATTATGTAAAGAAAATTAAGTTGCTAGGTATTAGATACTACATAGTATCAACAAACTGAATTTGAGGATCCAGCTTCTGGAAAAGCGGCTCAGCAGATGGCACAGAAACTCTTATCAGGTAGTAAATCAAAGACAAAAAGGTAAAGAAGATGGTCATCGGACATCCTTCATAAGGAATACCAGCAACAGCCTGCTCACTAGTTGACAGGTCATCAAAGGCGGATTAAAGGAGTACTTCCAGTAGTTTCTGAATGAAGAAAACCCCACAGAAGCTGTACTGCCCCAGACACCGTTTATGATGAAAGAGGACGAAGATCCCCATCCTAGAAGAAGTAAGAAAGACATTAAGGAAAATTAAGTCAGCAAAATCAGCAGGCTTAGTTTGAGGTTACTGCAGTTGTGATCACAATGTTGGGTGATTTGAGGAAGAAATGGCTGCAGAGGTTGCATGTTGAGTTATGGAGGGAAAGGTATATCCGAGATGACCGAAGAATAAACATTTTAGTGGCAGTGTACGAGAACAAAGGCATCATTCATGGTTGTGGGTAGTATACAGATGAGTCAGACTCTAGTCATGCTGCATGAAAGTGCTGGATAGAGTGATTGATAAGCAAATACTTAAGATTTTGTAGAAAGTAAGATGGGAGATGAGCAGTTCATATTCAGATGAGTCTGTAGCACAACCAACCTGATGTTTACAGTGAGAGACATGATTGAGAAGAAGCTGGTGATGAAGAGTGTCCAACTGAGCATTCCTGGACTTGGTGAAAGCATATGACAGGGTCCCATGAAAGCTGATTTTGGGTAGTACTGTGATGATTTTAAGTCCTGGAAACATTGTTCATACTTGTGTCATTTAGTTGTTGTACGGAGCCTGCACTAATTCTACCAATGTGCAGACTTGCAGAGAGGTTCCCAGTGGGAGTGGGTGTGCATCAGAGTTAATCTCTGAGTCCACTGTTATTCATACAAGTGATGGACTATTTATTTATTTATTTATCAAATAGACTGGAGGGACAGATCAACAAAGCTGCTTGCATGTTGATGATGTGGCATTACAAGCAGACTCTCAACAAGATGTTTGACAAATGATAGAGGAATGGAGTGCAAAACTGAAGGCACACAGAATGAAACTGAGTACAGATGTGACTGTTGTCATGGCAGCAAATGGGGGAAATCTGAAGAAACTGAAAATTTAGATAGAAGGGAAATGTTGGAACAGGTTAACTTAACGTATCTGTAAGGGTTGGTTGAGGAGAATGGAAATGCCAATGAAGAGGTCAAAGCTTGAATGAGAAGAATTAATCTAAATATCAACCTCTGTATAAAATGGGGAAATTATCATATTAATTCTACATATAATGTGATCAGAACACTTTTACATCCCTATCCCAGCAGACCAACATCACATATTAACTCTAACTTAATTCCATCCAGCTTTTCATACCTTTTTACAGTGTCAAGGCTAGATACCGTGCAATTAAGAAAAAGTATGTTCTTGCTTTAATATCTTTAACATATACAGCAGTCACTGATGACTGACCCCCTCATACACACACTTAAACTGCTCCTTACTGTACACTTTATAAAACTGCTTTACAGTAGAACACATAATTTACATTGTGAATTTTCATTCAAATGTTACTAAGAGCAAAACCGTTTTACTTGGTTACTTTAGTCCCTTCAGTGTCCTCCTTAACATTAATTACATAAAGTGGAGGGTATATCCACTACAGTTCACCCACCAGCTTAACAGTCAACAAATTTTCATTCTTTTTCAGCCAGTTCTTGCAGCGTCACATTTTATTTGTGTATCCCTATCTCTAATGGGATTGATATTCTCCATTGGTTCACTAATTTCATGGTGTTGCTCGTCTTGATCCTGTACATTTCCCAGCACCTGTCTCTAGTTCAAGTGCAAGGTTCTCATGTTTCTTCCATTCATCTGCCTTTTTTTTTTTTGTCACTTCAGCATTTTCTTTTGGAATAAGAAAAGTATTCACTGGGAAAGTGTTATGTATGGGTTTTGCTGTTGTCAGGAGAATGGGAAGCGGTGTCTTCTGTCTGTTGGCTCACCCTTTTTCCCCCCTCCTTAGCTTGTTCAACATCCAAAAATGTATATGATCTTCCAAGAAGAAACATTCTGAAGAAAGCTGGATACGGCAGTTTGAATAAGACGCTAACAACTGAACATTCCCCGATTGTTGTGATAAACTTGCTTCTCTTCTACTTGGTGTACAGTGAATACTAGTTTCTGCAAACCCTTCACTGCCCCTAGTTTTTAACATTTTTTCCATCTGCCACAATTTTATCAGGCACAACTTTCTGCTGGTCTGAATGCATCTTTATTAATACACTTAGGTCTTGGCTGCGTTCTCATGGCCTGATTTGGAGGATACACATGGTGCCCTCTCAGTTAACAAATTCTTTCAAACACGAGTCCAGTTGCTTAACTGTACTTTTGTAAAATTAATATAGTCTGTTCCTTCCATTTTCTTGTGGTACAACAGAAAATATCAAGTCTTCTGTTGTTACTATTTTTGAAACTACTGTTGTTGAAAAGCCCCATGCTCAGACTTTTTTTTTTTTATAGCTTCTGATTTTTGTAGTTTTCAGTTCACCTGAATAGGTAGTTAAAACATTTTTCCATTGTTTTATTTCACTTAAGTATATACCTTCACTTATTAACACCTCCTGAGTGCATTTGCTTTATTTTATTTTTTTCTGCTATGTTACTGGAAACCATCTGCCGTACCAGAGGTATAGTTTAAACTGCTTTTTGCTGAAGAGCTGGAAGATTCTTTCCAGGCAAAGTTTTTTTATTTTCTCTTAATTTCTCCAAATGTCTTATTTGCTGGCATCTAGGTTGTGTAGTTACTAGCCAGAAACTGCATTTTACTCAAACTGATTTCTGAATTTCAGTTTTCTGTCTGGAAGCTTCCTAATCAACCTGATTGTTGTGTAGCCATATTGGAAGTCGTAAATGTACAGCTGTTAGTTTAACACCTTGGAGCCATCACTGGTGCATTTTTTTGTCATAGTAGAAGTGAAGCATTCCATGGTGATTTACTGTGTAAAGCAAATCCAAAGCAGTGCCCCTACCTTTTCTGAAATGTACATGGCTGTGTAGTGTGTGTACATTTCCTGATGTCTGTTGAGATATGTTCAACCTCCGCAAGATTGAGTCACTGTTTGTTTGCCTGGACAAGTCTTTACAAGTGATGCATTATAGTTTGCCATCAGCAGGCAGACCATGCCAGCAGTAGCAGACTTCCTCTACTTTCAGCAGCCGTAGAGACTATAAGCATAGACATTCACAGCATCTATTATGTTCCCATTCAGAAAGCTGCTTTTGGCATGTTATTTACCAAAAGCATGATATCTACAAAGACACCAGTGTACAGTTGTACTGTCTTGCTGTCATCCATAACCTTTTAGTTGAATGTAAAATCTTTGTCACTTACTGATATATGAAAAACTCTGGGAAACACTTGAGGTGATGCCCCTCTTCAGTCCTTTGCATCAAACAGGAAGACTGCCATACCAACACTGGTGTTTTCACTGAGGAAAGAGCCACTGTTATTGAGGTTGCAAACTTAAACATCCATTCCACCGGACTGCACGCAGTATTCAGATGACTGACTCTGGACTGTTAAAACAGATTTTTTACTCATAGCCCTGCCATTGCTATAGCTTCTGTGGTGATGACTGTAAGCATATATGATACAGTAAAGGTGTACTCCAAGGGAGTAGATTTGAATACAGCGATTGAGAAACCCAAGTCATCAGCTCATTGGTGAGTGATGCCACAATTCCCATTTTAGCAGTATTTTATTCTTTCAGAACTGGAGCATGAATAAGTATAGGATAGAGAGGAAGAGAAAAAAAGGAAAACTTGACCAGTGCACTGCTTTTCCACGTGGAAACATCTTGACTTTTTCTCTTTTCACTCCCATCATTCCTGCTACTGTCTGCTGATCTTCAGCTTCCAATTCTGTGACCTAGTAGCTCATTTATCTCTCCACCATCTTACCTTTATCTGCAGAATCATGGGAGCAAGAGCTAATTAGAGGCGAGTCATCGACAGAGGTGGAGTGGCTTTATTCCCAACCTTGAAGCCCCTCAGAATCCTAAAATATGAAAATAAACACTAGGTTCTGGTGCATGCTGCCCTGCTTTCAGCAGTAACAGAATCATTACTTATTAAGCCAATGGTTCTGAGACTAAAGTCCTTTTTAGTGTTATTACATATTTAACAAATCTGCCTTTGGTAGCAGCATATCAGCAGACTATGGTGGGCTGTATTTTCACACTAGTCGTTGTACAGTTGTGGGTTTTATACTGCATTTTGTCTCTGTTAGTGAGTAGTTCTTGTTTCTTCAACCCCTTCTTCTCTGTTCTGCTGCCATAATCCTTTCATTCACTTCCATTCCCGACTAGGCGTGTAATTATTTAGTTTGTTTTTGAGTGTGCAGTTTAAGTTTAGTTAGAGGTGCAAATGGTTAAAGTTAGCTAACTGTTAGGTGCTTGGTTTGTTGCTTAGTGGTGTAGTAAGTTAAATATCAACTTCATAGATATATCCAGACAAAATCACTTCCAAGTAGTCCACAGCAGTTAAGTGAAAACACTAAATTTAGTAACAGGATAAAATACAGATAAGCGCTTTCACAGTGAGCTTCATCAGATCGAAAATGCATTTCAAGACTCATCGTTATAAAGCACAGAACAATTCCAAATAGCCAATCAATTCAAGGTGCATCTAGTGGCATTAAATACCATAGTAACCCTATAAATCAACCTTAAAGCTACAAGTAGTGTATAATTTTTTTTTTTTAAATATATACATAGCCTAGGTCAATGATTTGTTAAATGGTACAATAAATCCATCTAAAAGTAAGAACACACTGTATATTACATTTCTTTCTCAGGGGTCTAGCTCTTAAAGCAGGTTGTATGGATATATCATCATTCAAACCAGGATGACAATGTGCTCTTAATAGAAAAATCCACCTAAGTTCTGCTTGGTATGTTCTATTTATAAGGTCTCCCTTGTTAATATTCTCATGGATTAATTCTAATACCAAGAATCTGAAAGTGTGTTCCATGTCAGTGCTAATCATATGTTTTGCTATTGCACTATAGCTCATACCCCTGTGTGCACAATAAAGATGGGCACGAATGCACTCCCGTAGGTGTCTGTTCGTCTTGTCTACATAAAATGAGCAACTTCCATTGCACAATGCTAACTATACTAGATCCTTTATATTTATTTATTTATGTTTTCATCTCTATTATTACCTACTGCCATATTATTACCCATTGCAGATGAAGAAAAATATGGTTTCCCAGTAGTGTCCTACAAAGTTTAACACTGTCATGGACATTATCAGAAATACTATCTTTTTTGGGTTAACTTATTCCAGTGATGGTAGGAAGATTAGAGATATTATTCACAAACATTGGTCATTATTATGTACAGACCAGGATATACATAGACGTGTTGGTGATAGACCATCCTTTGGATATAAAAATAAAAAATCACTGAAACAAAAGTTATGTTATCCCAAAGCAAGTAATCAATTAAGTGAAACTATATCTGATCATGGGATGAGGAAATGTAATAGTTCTTATTGCACGTGCACTGATGAGTCTGGATTTTTTATACATCCTTGTAGTAGTAAGACGTTTTTGCATCTACCTCTAGCTGATTGTAATTCAAAGGATCTAGTATAGTTAGCATTGTGCAATGGATGTTGCTCATTTCATGTAGGCAAGACGAACAGACGCCTACGGGAGCACATCCGTGACCATCTTTATTGTGCACATGGGTATGAGCCATAGTGCAATAGCAAAACATACAATTAGCACTGACATGGAACACACTTTCTGATTCCTGGTATTAGAATTAATCCATGAGAATATTAACAAGGGAGACCTTATAAATAGAACATATCAAGCAGAACTTAGGTGGATTTTTCTATTAAGAGCACATTGTCATCCTGGGCTGAATGATAGTATATCCATACTACCTGTTTTAAGAGCTAGACCCCTGAGAAAGAAATGTAATATACAGTGTGTTGTTACTTTTAGATGGATTTATTGTACCATTTAACAAATCATTGATCTAGGCTATGTATATATTTTTTTTAAAAATTTATACACTACTTGTAGCTTTAAGGTTGATTTATAGGGTTACTATGGTATTTAATGCCACTAGATGCACTTTGAATTGACTGGCTATTTGGAATTGTTCTGTGCTTTATAACAATGAGTTTTGAAATGCATTTTCGATCTGCGAAAGTACTTGTCTGTATTTTTTCCTGTTACTAAATTTAGTGTTTTTACTTATCTGCTGTGGACTACTTGGAAGTGATTTTGTTTAAATATATTTATTGGTGTTGCTTTCCAGTGGTGTTCTTTCTTCAGGTATCGTTTTTTTTTACTTCTTTTGTTGATTAGCTTCATAGATAGTGACTATGAAATTGTTATGCATTTAGTGTACTGTTTCTATGATTTTTGCAGTGTTTATTTTTTGATGGAGAAACAGACCAGCTTAAAAAATGCACCATGTGTGGACACACAATTCTGCCCCAAGACCTTTACAATCTATGTTTCATGTGTATAAGAGTTAATTTGTCATTCTTTTTTGAAATTTGTGCCACCTCCTGACCCAAAGCCTTGGTCCACTTTTTATGTCCAGTTACTTTAGACATTCTTAACTTCATCCAAAACATTTTTCCTTTGCCCATATTTTTCATATTTCACTCCCAATAAACCTCTCTTTCAGAAAAGAAACCATAGCAGTTTTAACCATATCTCCAAACTGTGTATTTCATTTTATTCAGTTTTAATCCAACTTCACCCAATCAGTTTTCGATTCCTTTCATAGCTTGTACCATCTGTAACTAATTTTAGTCATTACTATTAAATCATTTGCAAAATAATAAGGCACCTTTACACTACTGTTTTACATATGCGTTTCTGCAATTTTGTTCTACTTTTCTCAATAACTGCATTCATAACCATAGCAAGAATACCCGTTTAACGGACATCCTTGTTTAACACCTCTCTTTATCTGCACTTTACCTGTCCATCCATTAACTGGTATCTACTGAAAGTATTGTCATAAATGATCTTACTAACTTTATCAGATTTTCTTTCATTCTGTACAAATTTAAAATCTTTCATGTAATTGTTACAGCTTAGACTATCATAAGCCGTTTCTGCATCACAAACTATTATTTTACACATATTCTTTTCTCTTAAAACGCTGTCTACAGCTTCTTTTACTATAACCATAAAATCCTTATTAGCTTTTTCTTTTATACTGCATATGCATTCATTGAAAATTTGTACCAAACATTTAGTTATGTTTTTTGTAAAATTTTCATTAATACTTTGTAGTTAATATTATACTATCTCTGATTCTTCTCTATTTCCATTTTTTATATAAAATGGCATTATTCCTTCACAAATTCTTTCTTTCTCTGTTATACCATATGTGAACCATTCAAGTATTATTTTTAAAATACTTTTAATTTTCCCTTATGCATTTTTTTATAAAATGTATAACCTATTCTTACTGGACCTGGCACAATCACTTTATAGACAACTTTTAAAATGCAAATTTTTCCACTAGTAATCATCCTAAACAATCCTGTCTACTTCACTCTTGTAATTCTTAGTTACTGCTCAGCCCTCCCTTATATTTGCTTTATTATAAAACTCGTATTTTTCTATGACATTCATTATACTTGTTTGCTCAGTGATATCTCCCGTATCATTCATTTTGTTTGTTCATAGGTAGGTACAAGGCTATTGGCCCTAAGGCCTATACAAGCCTAGGCAAAAAGGTACCCTGGCTTCAGTCATGATATCCCCCGTATCATTCATTTTGTTTGTTCAGTCATGATATCCCCCGTATCATTCATTTTGTCCATTTTTCAGTCATCATTGTGCATTATCTTTCCTAAAAATAATACTTTATCTGACCTTGTAAAAAAATATGTTTATATAGTCTACTTTTTAATATTTTCACAATGTATTTCTCACTCCTTGCATATACTTACCTTATCTTCTCGTTTTATACATGCCTCATATTCATTAATAATTTTACAGTGCTAAAAATGTTTAATTTTTCCAGTCTACCTTTGCCAGTCTGGGATACTAGTTTCTGTTTTTCATTATATACCCCCAAATGTTCATCTGTGCTGTAAAGCTGTCTTACAGCGCTTTTTGGAATAATTGTAATTCTCGCTGTCCAAATAATTTAGTTTTACTGTCTTTTAACAGATTGACCTGTTTTAATAAAACCTTGAACCTTACTTATTTCATCCGTAACAAAGCAGTGGTCTGAAAATTGGCATCCCCTATTTCAATGCTGACTTCCTGTAAAGTCTCAGAAGACATAACCTAGCATAATCGATTTCAGTTTAAGCACTTTTATCTATGCATTTTCTCTGTTGCCTTTACTGTAACTGCCCACATTGTCATATGCTTACATACATTTCTTTATTTTACTGTTGAGTTTTTGCAAATTACAATTAAAATTAACCATTATACTGATCATTTTCACTGTAACATTTTTTTCGTCTCATAATTTTTCTCTTAGTATGTTAGCAGATGCCTATACAACCCTCAGCCTCCATATCTTGTTAGACTGGAAAGGGATCTTTGTGAGACGAGTTGCTTAGGTGCAAGTAGAACGAGTTTAGATTTTTTTTTGTATTTAGGAATAAATGTGCATCACTCAGCCAGGATTCTGTAGATGTGAAAGATTGCAGCTTTTTTTTTTTTTTTTTTTTTTTGCAGGTTGTGCATATTTTTGGCAGAACATGTAAGGGTTGCACTGTCAGCAAGCTGGATTAATAGTGTCTTGTTTGTAGGCTAAGTGAAGGTGATTTATAATATATTGGAGTAAGAGGCCAAGAATGATCTTTGGGGGACTCCTCCTGATACAGAAAGAGAGAAGGTGATACCACTTTGCCATTTGACAGCTTATTGTCTATTTGACAATTAGCTGTCAAATCAGGTAAGAGGTGTGGGGGTGAAGTCCTAGGGTGCACAGTTCTGGGGTGAGACACTATTGAAAGCTCCAGATATGCTGCTGACAGTAAGTATCTCTACTTTAGTTTATGGTCTTTGTAAAAGTGAGGAGAGTGGTTGTGGTAGTGTGGTGGGTACAGAATCCATGTGTTGTTGTGAATTGGTTAATTTGTGTGATAAAAATGAACAGTTGTGATTGGATGCATATTTCTTGGATTTTTGATGGTGTGAATAGTATAGCTGGTAAAAGTTAAGCAAGAAAGGTGGTGATGAGAAGGTTATACACCACCAATTATTTAATACCATCTCCCAAAACAACTTTTCTGGTACGTTTGAAATTCAGATAAGCTTCACTCCTGATTATTATAACTGTAATCCTTCAGAAAATCTGTTATTTGATTTGCTTATCTTGAAAAATGTTTGTTTTGCTGTAAATAAAGCCAGTGGAAAAATGCCAATTACATACTGTTTGCTGCCATGCAGCTGCATTA
Organism: Protopterus annectens; assembly: GCF_019279795.1. Classification (NCBI taxonomy): domain Eukaryota; kingdom Metazoa; phylum Chordata; order Ceratodontiformes; family Protopteridae; genus Protopterus; species Protopterus annectens. The sequence continues at coordinate 807,973,657 of NC_056743.1, forward strand.
TTAAGACTGTGATTTACAGTATGGTAAGACACTAAAGCTATAATCATTAAAAGATCAGATGAAGTCAAACCAGACAGGGCTCAGTTATATTGTCCCTTATGTTAAGAATCATGCATGCAAATAACGCTAGTTAAAAATGATGACAAAAGGTGAATTTGTGAAATGTGCAAAAATACATTTCAGTGTTTAGAAGTTTCCCTGATATAAGATCTGAATAAAAACGTACATATATAGGATTGTTTCATAAGGGGATTTTCCCTTCAACTGCTTTATTTAAACCAGCAAAATTAACTAACTTTATTCCAATTATGTTTCTTCTGCTGAGAGGCATGTTGGAGCTGATTTAGACTGTGGAAATGGATAAAAAGCAAACTCCTTTGGATTGACTCCATGAGGGTGATTTAATTAGATTCTGGAAGGCTCAGATACCCATACCTGACAATCGAGTTTGGCTTTTAGTGCCATTAATAACATAGGCCCCCTGGACAAATCTCTCAGTGGTACTCTCTGTTCCAGTAACAGATGAGTAGTTTTAGTTTCTTTGCACTTGAATCTGAGAAATAACAGCCACACAGAATTATACTACAGCATAGATTATCTGTTCTCAAGGTATATGCTGTTAACAGGCAGTGACCCAGATTACATTTTTATAGTCCACTTAACCATCTGTTTTGCCACTATTTAGTATTTCTTTATCTTTCTGCTTTTTCTTGGGTCATCTAGATTTGCTTTTCTGCAGAAGGCAGACAAGATTTTTTCTCTTTTTTTTATACAAGTGATATGAGGTATTGCTTCTGGGATTTGAACTACAGTGAGTTAGGTGCATACATTTAGCACCAAGCTGTGAGGTTACACCTCCTGACAAATAATCAAAAATGAGAATTCACTCTGAAAATGGGAAGCTGATGTGCAGTCCTAGTTTAAAGAACCTGTTCTTGGGAGGTCTTTGCTATGCATTCATTTGCTAGAGGGTAAAGCTCGAGTTTGGCTTCTAAGTGGCCTTTTGTAGATTCTGGCCTTGACTGGAACATTCGTTTTCCAGGTTGGCATTAAAAGAGCATTTGTTTATTTTCGCTAGTGTGCGCTAATTACTCTGTCTGAAACTTAATATGTAAACATCCAGTCCACACTGTTGCACAGTTATAGCTGTCCCAATGAAAGGACATGAGTGGATCATTTGGTAAGCCTTAAGCAGTGCTTCAGGTCAGTAGAGCGACCTGGGACATTATTTGTCATAAACTCTTCAGTTCATTGCTGTTTTTCTTTATAAAAAGTTGTTTTACAATTTTAGTATTTTATAAAAATATAAGAAATCCACACCAAAAACAACCAAAAACTAAACTGTTTGCAAAGAGCACTATTATTTGTGAAATGAAAGTCATTCCAGTCCATTACTGCCCATGTATCAAACAAGATTTTGTGTAAAATGTATCTAATAATTTCATCCGATGTTTATAATATATTAGTTGTATTAGTTTCATTTTGATTGTAGTAATTTCCTTTGGCATACACTACTGGTAGTATTTTTTTAAATCTTTAAAGGGAGAAGTAAATTCCTTTTTTCCATTTTTTTTTTATAGTTTTCCTTGCTATTGCCAAAGTCTAAAGACATGGATACTGAAAACTAGGTACACACACTGGTGTTGGGGCATTAAATAAACTTTGTTGCTTGGATAACTAAAATTATCTAACCATCATGCTTGTAAGAATGGTTGAGTTCATTCCAAAAAGTCTTTCAGTGTCAGCATTCAGAATATATATTTTGCAAGTCTTTTTTAATCATTTACTTCACCACCATCTTGGTTTCTTTTTAACTCCTTTATTGAATTATCACTTAAGATGTAGGCAAACATATAGTTAGACAAAAGAAAACAAACCATGTTAACATGTTCATGGTTACAAACATTATACATCACATGCATTTTTGTGCAAGTTTCAATCAACATTACATAAATTTCTCAATTCCTGCCTCCCCTTAAACCTCACTCATCGCCCCCAAACGTTATTCTGCATGTACTGTTCCAACATTTCTATTTTTTATGTAGTTTGTTTCCACCCTTTTCTAAAGGTGCAACTTGCAGTTCTTTTATCTCTGTTAAGTATTCACTGCTTCAAGTATGGTTCATTTATATTTTGACTTCCATTTTTTAGTAATTGCTTTTTTAGCAGCCACCAGAATTAAATTTGCCTAGGCATATGTCTTGCTAATTCAGATTCTGTATCCCAGCTCAGAAAATAAAAATCATTTCCTTAGTTACACCTGTATGCTCATCCAGTATTTCTGACCAGGTACTCTGTAGGAAATTTTTCAAGCCTGCCAACTTGCTACACTCCCAGTGTACTACTCAGTTACTACTTACTAACTAAACTTAAAGTTGTCATGGCTCCTTGAGGATCTGTATCCAAAATCACATTTGGTCATTATTTCTTGAATTTCCCGTCCGTTTCATTATCATTCCTTTCTACATTGAACTATAGCTTTCTGCTTGTGTTATGTATAAGAACCTTAATTAACTGTGTGGTTGTAAAATATCCCTTCAAATCAAGTAATCCTAAACCATCTTGTATCATCGTTTCTTTAAGTATTAATTCAGTTCTTTGAGGTTCTGGAAACTTCCAAGGGAATCATTTCCAAAATAATGCTGATGTACTTTGAGGCGATTTTAGCATTGGCTTCTTGTCCTGCCCATTTATGGTTGAGTCATCAGACTGGGTATATAGTTCTTTTTTTGCACATCCCCTTTCTCTTTAACGGAGTTGTGAAAAAAGGCTTCAAGTTAAGTGCTTTATGTATGCTCAGACTGTGCTTGGGTTTCAGAGAAAGCCCTAAAACTGCTATATCTAACACTTCAGTATTTTGCTGTATAGTACTTGAAGGCCAGCTTATTAAATATATTGCTTGATTTGACTTTTTTATATTAATAGTTTTTTGATGTTTATCAGCATGAATGTTTATAAACTGTGGTATGTGCTGAAACTGCTTACAAATGTTTAACCAGTATCTGTACTCTGGTAACACAGTATGTATTCTGGTTGAAAATATGCTTGTTGACTAGTTCTTTTACAAGTTACTGAATGAGTGAAAGTAAATTTGGCAAATAAGATTAGTACCCTGTAAGAGTTATTGATTCCTCTTACTCATACTGGTAAAGGTAAGAGTTTTTAGTGTTAGTCAGAAACTTTGGTCTTGTTCACATATACCTACTTGCCCACCCTTAGAACTGTATCCTTGCTCAAGACACCATGCAATGGCAGATGAGATTTAGCTGTGCACTGTGCCAATGGCTCCTTCCTAGCTAAATTAGTGCATCATGTCTTGTAAAAATGGGAAGATGCATATCGCAGGAATTCAGCTATATCATGCACTACTGTATGTACACGATTTTACTCTAAAAATCAGCACGTGAAAATCTATATTATTGAAACCACTTCCAAAATCCGTGAATATATTTGAGGTAAGCTGTGTATGTGGGTAGTTCCTGTCTCTTCTCCCTTGCCATGTGTTTTTCATATGTAGTCTCATATGTAGTCTTGTAAAAAGAAATTACTCCATTTAATGAAATATAAACCAAAGTTAGTTAACACTAGTAAAATTTGAGCTTTGCAGAATATATAATATTTCTGCTAGCTTGATTATTTAATTTACTACATAGTTTGCTTTACGAAATTACGAAATTGTTGAGTACATGATTTAATTTTTTGAAGGTGTACCCCAACGGGAAACGATTGTAAAACTTTATACTACTATAAAGTTAATGGCATATTATTTTGCAACGCTGATTACATCATTGTAATCTAAGGCATAACTGTTAGAAGCAGTGTGTGTGAAAGTGGCATATGTGATATGTAACTAAAATGTTAAAACAATACTGAGTATTAATATTTAACTATTCCTTCTAGAGAGACCTGCAGAGTCATTGATTTGGGATTTTATACTACTAATTTCTCTCAAGCTGTTTTAACTTGATAGAGTTTTTTTATTACTTTATATTTCTTTCAAAAGTCATGTACAGTAATTAAAAATAAAATTAAACTTTAGCAAAGGCTAAGAGCATTTCAAGGTTAATGAAGTCTGAAGTACGACAATGCATGGCACAGTCGAAATGGTACCTCTTCCATTGCTCACTTTGTTTGGGGCTTTGGGCGAGTAAACTGGAACCAGACTTGATTAGTAGGGAGGACTAGGAGAGACATCTTTATACGTTTTCATTTCCTATACTCTTGCATACTGCAGAATTCAGCAGGCACCCATATCCGTCTTACTTGGTCCAGGATTGCCTGCTCTTCAGTACAACTGGACAGTTTCATTTCCCTGCAGCCATTTTCACCCCACCTTCACAGCCATATCACCAGAAGTGACTGGCAAGGTTAAGTTTAATTGCCATGCTTAAGAAGGGTACATAAACTATAAACCAAGAAAGTAAGTAGTGTTAGCAAGGAGTGTTTTCAGATGAGTATCCTCAGCAGTGAAGATGAATGGACAGTAAATAGAAAAAGTAATAACTTGTTTGATAAACTGTAAGTTTGATACATTGCAGTTCTGTTTTGCAGATAAGTGCAATATCAATGGATACACTTTCAGTTCTTGTTTTTTCCCCTGACAGCTCCCGTTTGCCTTGATTCCAATCTTGACTTTTACCAGCCTTCATCGTGTGATGAATGATTTTGCTAATGGACTGTAAGTAATCTTCATTTATAAAATTGTTTGCAACTTTTCTGGCCTGCTGACATTTGTGATTTATTTTTATAATTCTGTTCCTTGGTCGCCAGGTTATCACTGTATGTTAGATGTAATGCATTTTGGGGTATCACAGCACAGCTAACAGAAACTACAGCTTTAGAATAAATATGAGCCCTGGGCACCACCATTAGTCCCACATTTAACTACCAAGGCTGGGCATGTTCAGTCTTCTAGAAAAGTTGACTTGAGGGATACAGAATTGAAACTTCTTCTTTCTTTCGGCTTTTCCCAGTTAGGTATCGCTACAGCGGATCACCTTGTCAAAAAGTGGGTAAAAGTAAGGTTGAACATGAAATGAGGATATCTATTTAATCATTGTTTAATACTGTAAAGAAACCCACATTTAGGTTTTGGTGCCCTTTACTCTGTTTTATGGCTTCAGTACATGGGATGGTTACAATTTCTAGCATGGTACTACACTTAATGCATTTGCCATTTAAATGACCCCCCCCCAAACAAAGGTAGTACATACTGATCTGGGAGTTCTGTAACTAGTAGTGTGCAGGAGTATGAAGACTGTTTCAGTATGGAAACTTGACTAAAGTGACATTACTCCAGGGTTGCTGCACCTCTTTCTCTGAGTGTTGGTGGGGTTTGCATAATGGGTTAAGGTGTTTACCTTACATTTACAAGGTACAGGGTTTGATTCTCCCCTTTGGTAAGCATGGCCAGGCATAGAAAGGCCCCCCTAGAGTCATTAGCCTAGTAATTATTTGTGAGCCTATACAGTGGCCTCTGATTTGATTGTGATAATTAAGATGGATACTTATTGTTTGCAAAAGTATAATAATGCCATTTTGTAACCTCTGGCTTGTTTATCCAGTCTTTGAACTGCCAGTCTTGACCAGACTATATTTGTTCATTCTTTCAGCTTTGAACTAAACTTTTTATATGATATATGGATAAACAGATGATTGCCTTTATTATAGCAAAATTTCAGATGAAATGCATGTAAAATGTTAGCATATCAAAAATTAATTTATAGTAAAATATACCGTGGTACATTTGCTCCTAAAATTGTTTAATTTATTTTAAAATATTTTTTCTTCTGAATTATTGCTGTTTTTGCATTAGAAAATGTGTTGCCCTTTTTTCCCATTAATCTTCTCTCCTGTCCTGTCTTACTCTTAGCTGTCCTAGGGAAGCTTCCCATTTACTTCTTGTAGAGCCTTCCCTAAGAGCATGTTAGTGGCAGTTTGACTTCTACCCTGCAGTCCTACAGTGATTGTATTTGTTGATAGAACTCATTCTGCATATACTTTCCCCAAATCTTTATTTGAGCAGAGATTTAAATTGCTGTGCTGTTTGTGAGTTGTGGTGCCGTGTACTGAGTATGCATGGATGTCGTGTTTTTTTTTTTTTTTTTTTTTTTTAACCGTGCCAGGGTGTCTTTATTCTTTATTGCTACAGTCTGTTGGCCTTAACCATGCAACATCCTGACTAGTAACACCCTTTGGGGAAATTTATGTATTTACTTATTTCTTCATTTGTCATAACTTTATTGATAGTGTTAAGTCAGAGTACCATGCAGGTATGTACTCTTTTTGAGAGTATTCTTTGAGTTTTTCAGATTGATATCGTCAGGAGAGAGAGAGAGAAGAAAAAGAATCAAGTGTTCCGGATCTCGCCAAAAAACAATCCACTTTAAGTATCTGCTCTGTCTCTGCCTACGGGAGGATCATTCACGCCATCCTCCGTTATAAAATGCATTCTTATCTTAAGAAAAGACTAAGAATTTGAAAGCCTCTGAGCACTAGAATTGCTTTAAGAAAAGGGATGCTGTTCTCTTTGTCTTCAGTGAATGCATCTTCTGGTAGGTGGGATAAAAAATTAAAACCAGGTATCACTGATTGATATGCCAGGGAAGTCAGTCTCCAGAGAAATTAATAAGAAACACAAGGTCCTAAAACCCCTTCATCTCCAAGGAGGTGCCATCTAATAGCCCCCCACTTACTTTTACTTTGCTGCCATTTGTTGATGCCCCTTTGGAGGCCAGCAGTGGGGTATTTTAACTGTTTTGCACGAGGCCTCACTCAAAATTGTTGCTATGTTTCATCTGGATGCTGATCCTCGGGTGTGTCTGGCCCCAGGAAAAGGCCATTCCTATGAGATATTGCTTGCATTTTTGTTTGAGTAACCACTTCTGAGTTTGTCATTAGATTTTGAGACTTGTTTTACTGTGAAACAGGTGCCTGGCTTTGGGATGTCTGTCCCCCAGATGCTTGCCCAGTATAAAAGCTACCTTGCAAAGTGGGAATGTCCAGATTCCCCTACCATAGTACTTAGCGCTTAAAGTGCCTTACACCCAGCTAAGTCAAAATGCATTCCTTTCTCCAAACTTACCCCCTTGGCAAGAGGAAAAGAATTCCCTCTGAAGATCTTTTCTGACTTGGACATCAGTGAAACCGTATTTACGTTTGAAATGTGATACAGACGAGGGAGTTTCCTTTGAAACCTTTAACCTATTCGGGGAACATTTCTGGTGGGGTTCAAAACAAATGTCTGGTTCTCACCAGTAGTACTTGGAGTTGTTGGGTAGTACTGAGCCCAAACAGACTGCTATTCCTCCAGTCTTCCAAGTTTTCATTGGTACATTTGAAAATGCCTCCTAACAACCAGACCTGATTTTCCAGTTTTCTGTGGCTGTCATCTCCATGGAATGCAGTGAGTGGGTGGCCCCTGAGAATAATGCTGTTCTGGACAACAAAGAAAGATGCTACTTTAAGTATTAGAGCTATAAATTGCCAGTCCCATATCTTAACTGTACCAGGAAGCCATATTAAAAACAATTGGATGAGACAGTAGAAGCTGTCTCAGATGCGCTTTGAAGGCAGAGGTTGTCTAAGCTTATTTAAACATGTTTCAGAGTGGGAAACACACCATCAGACACCTCTGATACTGTAGATGCATTTGCCGTGGTAGCTATCTTGGGAGCAGTAATTAGAAGCAACATCTGCTTAAGAATCCATCCCACGCCTGAAGATGTTGGGGCAAATCTTCAGTGTCCCTTTTCAAAAGTACCTGGTTTCTGATGCCCCTCACAAGCAATATGTATAAATACTAGAGGAAAAAAGCAAAACAATTCAGATACTAAAACAATGTTCTCTCCAACTAATACTAAAATACAGCAAACATTTCCACATGATGCAATGAACCTTTTGTAGAAAACCGATTTAAGACCAAATGGTTTAAACAAAAGTAATTTTGAAAAAAGTTGGAAAAGGCAAGGACAGGAAACAAGGCAGAGTTGGATAAGTCACCCCTCACCATCTCCAGAGTATGCCTGTCAGGACTGACCCCCCCCCCCCCACACACACACACACACACACACACACACACTCTCCTCTTCTAATAGAAGGAAGGCTAACCCTTTCCAGCATGCATCCTGACCAGACACTTGAGTGATGGAGCTGGTAGTGTCAGGATGCAAGATAAAATTCAATATCTTCCCACCTTCCATGGGGTTGCCACATCCTCCAGGTAGACTAGGTGGTAAAATGAATGGCCATCGAGAGAATTATACCAAAAGAGAAAGGAACATTTTTTTCAGATTGTTCATATTCCCAAGAAAGTATGGTCCTTGGGTCCATTTTGCCTTTAAGACTAAAAGTTCTAGTAGTAAAGATATGACAAAGAGCAGAGGCTTTTGCTAAAAATGATCACTGTCTGAGACTTTCTTCCATTCAATTATAGACCAAATTTAGTTGTTATCCAGGAAGATATTAAGAGCCCTGGGATATATGTAAGCCTTCAAACTCATGGTCCCCTTGCAAAACTGCATAAGGACAAGGTACACTGGTACATGAGGAACCTATGGGTGTAACATCAGAATCCCCTAGACAAGGTATTGCCCATTCATTTAGGCAAAATAGGTTCTTCTGAACCTGGGTATTCTGTTTGTCCCAACCCATGACACTCAAACCCTGATGACAAATGTGTGAAACGCACAGGAAAAAATCCACAGACCACCTTAATGTTTATGGGAGGTAGATCCACAAGAACAAAGTCAAACACACACATTTTAAAAAAGTGCTGGCTTTGAGTTACTCCATTTGGGTGTTTAGTAGTGCTCTGGTGCCAAGGTTTTGACAGCAGTCACTGTTAACATCGCAGTAATTCTGTACATGAACAAGGAGGGAGCGGGCACTCATACCAACTTTTCTGATTAGCAGTAAGAGCCTGAAACCTCCATTATAAATTTTAGCTGCTGGCATTTTACATTCCTTCAGAGGACACTACTGAAGAAGAATATCTAAGGTGATCTAGCATCATTTACTGCAAAATGGAGACTGCATGCACAAGTTTTCCATGCTCTCATTTAACATTAGGGGCTTCCAGAGGTTGGTGTCTTCCCTCACTGAATTACCAGACCTCAAGCTTTTGTTTAAGGTTTCCTTGCCAGCAAACATGAGCAGTGACTGTCTATTTTTTGTAATAGGGGAGCAGTTTCATTTGTGCTTTTGCCTCCCATTCCACAACTTCTCAAAGTAAAAGCAGAGCACTGACAAAGAGTTATTCTAACTTGAAAGCTTTGCTATTTTATTGTTCCTGCCATTTTATTAAAGTTTCGATGAGTGATGGTCTTGTCCCTGTTTGTTGCTTTTCGGTCTGTTTATGTTTTACGCGTGGGAATTATTTGGACACTTGAGAGTTTTGCCTTAGTTTTGGATACCTACGTCAGGATGGCAGTTGCATATGGGTCCACCCACACCATCTTTTGTACCAGAACACCAGTTATCTTGAATTTGTTAGATTCATCAATTCATTATAAGGCTGTCTGCTTAAAGCACTGTCACTTTACTCTCTATCTTATAGGCTGCTGAGAGATGACTTGTGCCTGGCCTATAGGGCAGTCTCTGACCCTGTCCTAATGGAAGTGCTGCACATCTGCAAGTCAGATGGCACAAGAGTCACTTGCTCTAGGGATATCAACCTAGCCTGTGACATTAACAGAACATGCTGTAGATACAGATATGTCTCTCAGACACTTATGCTTCTCTGGAATAGACCTCTATTCATGTAAAAGAGACTCACTGACCCTATTCAAATGCAACCTAGATAACTGGGTGGAAGAATGCAAATTCATCCCTGGGGTGGCACCCATGTCCCTCATGGACAGGGGTAGCCAGTGTTGATCACAGACCTGCGACGTTCATAAACTCATTCTGCGAACTGTCCAGAAAGAACAAATGTGGATACTTGGAATTAACATGGCTAGGCTTGTTAAGGCTCTAGGGCCGCTAGGCTAGTAACCTCATATGAATTTGTCAGTCAGAGTCACACTAACCTTATGAATGCCCTTCCTCATAGGATCCTGCCTTCAGGAGGATAAAACAAGACAGGCATCGGTTGAATTTTTGGATGCCGTACAATAGCTTTTGCCTTAAAGTAAGCTAGTGTGATCACTGCTTTATCCATAATGGAAAATTATTCTACAGAAATGAGAAGTAATGAGTAATAACTCTGTTATTCCAGCCTGTCTTATCTGGTGTTAGAAATTCAAGTCTTTTTAGTTTGTGTGTTTGTGGAACCATTTGTTTTTGGAGGTGTATGCCAAAGGGAGGGGGTTCTTAATGGTACATAATGCCTAAATCGTCATGGAGACACGTGTAAGAGAAAGCTTAAAAGGACAGAGCGTCCAGTCTGTCTTAGTAGCCGAGAGCCTTCGTCATAGAGGATTAAGGGTATAAATGGTTAACTAGCAGTTTCCTGTAGTTCATGGTTCAATTCCCTCGGGCTCTATTTGCTCACTGTGTGCGACTCTGAGCAAGTGATTTAACCAGTGTTCTAAATCAATTGGGCAATTGAGCTAGGCTCCTCTGTGGTCCTCTGTACAGTACCCATGAGACAGTTCAACTGAGATCTGCCCCTAGTATTTGCAGACAGTGTCACTAAAGTTGCATTAATGTCTCTGCTGTAGGATTCCTGGTAAATATATCTATACTAATTTTCATTGTGATGAATGTTTTATCAAGCTACCTTTTCGGAAAAGTAGACCCACAGATTCGTCCTTTGTGAATTATACTTTGGCATGTTGAATATTCATAAAAGATTGCTGTAAGCCCAACTCTTCGTCCATCTTTAAATAGCTGCACATAAACTAACAAAAATCACATGTACATGAGGAATGTCATCTAATTGTGGACAGCTGCACCCTAAAATGAAGTAGTCTTTACTTCATTGCTGTTGTGTGATTTTTCTTTCAAATTAATTTTGTATAATTTTGTACAGACTTCATATACCATCTTACAAAGAAGACTTCCAACTTGTTAAGGAGAAGGGTTTGATTTACATAAAGATGAAAGACATTAAATAAAAATGATGTACCTAATGAAGAAGTTCTAGTGTAGTAAAGAATGAAAACGCTTAACATGCATATCTTTGGTTTCTAAATTCTTTGGCAAAGCCTTTGCAGAATGTGTGTTTTTTTTTTTTGTTTTTTCATATTGACACACTTTTTTTGGATTAAAACTTAAGTGTTTGCTATACTTTTTTGTGTGTTAAATGTTCAAGACACTTTGTTTAAAAGCAGTAAGACAAGTCCAGGAGATGGATTCAAATAAATCATTATAATGTCCCTTGAAAGGTTAGTATCTATATTTCAACCGGTATTCATTCATTTGATCGGCATGTGGATGGTCGATCGGAAGGGTCTACATTAAATATTCAAACGCTTAAACGTTCGAATCACTAAAGATTGAACTTTAGTGATTGAACGCTTAAATGTTCGAATATTTAAAAAAATTAAAAAAGAAAAAAACAAATGTAAAGTGTTTAAGCAGGGGGGCAAGCCCCCCTGCACCCCCCACTACATAAATATACCAATTCTGAGACCGCACTTCAGTGTGGAAATGGAAAATTTCCATTTCCTACACTGTAGAACGATCTCGGAGTTGGTATATTTAAGTAGCGGGGGGTTTGTGGGGGTTGCACCCTTTAGATTTTCTTTTCTTTTCTTTTTTCTTTTTTTTTTTTTAAATTTTTTAAAATATTCAAACATTTAAGCTTTCGATCACTAAAGTTCGATCTTTAGTGATTCAAATGTTTAATCGTTCAAATATTTAATATAGACCCAATCGGAATATGGTCAAAAGCAGTGCTGCAAAACCTCAAAAATGCGAACGCAATTGTTGGGAATCGCAAACCCCGCCCTGACCCATGGTAGTGCTTGTTTAGGTCGTAGACCAGTCGGAAATGTTGCATTCGGTGTTTGGTACGACATTCCGACTGTTTGGCAATGAGAAATTTGGTAAGAACACTCTGTGTTATACCTAATCGAGCAATGTTAGCTCGATCAAACAAATGTATTCCATTTCAACCATAATCAGGCTTGTCAAGATTTCTTTATAAATTTGTTTAATTTCTGAAACATAATAACACAAAAAAAATATATAGCCCCAGTTTCTCATCCACCAGAGAACCAAACAATTTCTGATTTCTTTAACCTGAATTAAATGTGTAACATGTGTACTAAAATTATTACATGAACTCCAGTCCTGCTGAGTTGCTTTTTGTGATGTCTGCTTTTGTTTTTTTTACAGAATCATATAGCAAAGTATTCCCAACTTGAGAATGATTACTTTGTTACGGTTTACTATCATTATGTTGAATCACAAGTGATCGAGTCTTCATATAGTCAGTGCACTTTTATGAAAGTCAGAATGCCAAGTTCCTATATACCCAACACAAACACTGAACCTTGAAACCCCCCAACACTCTGGACCCAGGAACAAGCATTACCATGTGTCAGAAGGTGGCAAGGTTGGATAATCAGTAATATTGGTGTTAGACATTCTAATGTTTGGGATGTAGGAATCGCACAGATGATCTCCACCACCTGTGACTTGGCATATTGATGGTAAACCCTTTTTCACATTACTCTGCTAAGACAAAATGTATAAACAACTTCTGCTGTTACTTTAAATAAACTTATTTAATTAGTTGTGTACCCTTTGTGTAAAAAAAAAAAAAAAAAAAAGTGGCTACATGGGTTTTAGGAGGGTGAAGTTGAAGGAACAGCAAAGGCAGGCGGGCTGAGCTCAGCTTACAGATTTTACATCAGGAGAAAAGTCTCATTCAAGGGTAAGAACCAACAATCAAATACAAGGATCTGATTTTAATCTGAATGTAATGAGTCGCAAAGCATTGCTTATTTGTAAGATTAAATAAGTCCCACCAGCACTTGTGGAGTGGAGGCTTATTTGCAGTAAAAGCTGGTGGACTTCAAAAAAAAATGTACTCAAGCTGACAATATTGCTGGCTGTTTCTAAGTTTGTTTTCACACTGGGAGAGCTAAAGTTAAGCAGTTGATCAGTGTGCAGCCATCTTCGAAGTCCAGTGGACTTTAAAAAAATTGAAAATTGCTGTAAAACCAGCAACCATTCAGAGCTAAAAAATGTCAGTGAACATCAGTAGAGCAAGAAGACTAGGCTAATCACCAGTGTCGCTGCAGTTGTGTAATATCAGGACATAAAACTGAACTTTTTTTCCAGTGCAAAAGCACTGATAAGTGTATAGAATGGTAAGAGTGAAAAGAAAATGCCAAGTCTTACTGACACTGCATGGAAGGAAAGACAAAAAAAGGCCTGATCATATGTAACACACCACTAGGCAAAGTACAGCATAATTACCCTTCCAACGTCCCAAAGTCGCACAGTGCTGTTAAAATGTTTTACTAAAGTCCACTGTTGATTTAGAGTCGTAAGAGAGAAGTGAAATGAAGTACAAGTTTACAAACCATCTGTTCCTTGCATCTTTTGACGCAGTCTGCTACCTCTTGGTAACAGTAGTCCAAGGCCAAACCAATCTCTGTGTGCAGTTGTACAAGAAAAAGATATCTACCTTGCCAAAAGTGCATGTAGCAGTTTTTCATTATTTTGTAACTGAAAGTAATTTGATCCTAATTTGACCACCTATGTTTATCTTCTGGTCCCTGCTGGCTGTTGATGCAAGTTAGCAAATCTTCTGGAAGAAAATAAGCACTTCTACTTTCGCAAGTGGCCAAACCAGTTTGGATAAATAAACTTAAACCCTTCTCTCTCTAATGCAGCTGTGTTTCAGGAAGTGCAGCATGTTTGATTCACCTGTTAAGTGCTGTTACCCAAGAAGCATACTTTTTGTCATGGCAGTTTAAAAAAAAATCTTGGAAGGATGAGCAGCAATACAAGGCACTCTGATGGTGTAAAATAGTTTGGGTTAACTGCTGAGTGCTAAGCTCTCTCAAAATGTTTTTCTTTCATGCAGCTTTTATATGGCCGTCCAGCACCTTGGTCACAGGTAGTCAGAACACCACTTTGGTATTGTGTATGTTTGACACCAACTTTGTGAAGAGTAAAGTTAAAAAGGTTCTGTATTCAAAAGAGCAGTGCAGTCATTTCTGTTGCTTTTCTGCTATAGCTACATATATTTATCCATGTTTTAGAATTGTATAATAAGAGCATTCTTTGACTTCATTTTGTGAAGTGGTGATTTTAATTATATTACTGAATTAAGGCCATGATGACTGTAATATTAAGGTTTGTTTAAAATTTATTGTAATTTGTTTTGTGAAACTACTTGGCACTCCACTATCAATAATTTTCATTTGCTATAATACGAGTGCACCTGTGAGTGTATGCACATGTATTTTTACCCTAACTCTGATTTCTGCTTGTATTTCAAAATTGTTGACTTGAACAAACCCAGAACTCTGGCACAGTTTTTTGTCAAGTTCTTATTTAAAGTTTATAGAAAATGGAAGTTTATGAAGTAAAGCAATGTATAATTAGAAGGTATGTTTCTGGAATACCTTTTAAGTAACTTGTGTGGTACTGACATTTTCTCTCTCTCTCTCTCCCAGCGGCTGGAAGATTGCAGGAGGCATACTGATATTTATAGTTTGCTGCATCAACATGTATTTCGTTGTGGTCTATGTCACCAGCCTGGGGCACGTTGCCCTTTATGTACTTGCTGCTGTCCTTTCTGTAGCATACTTGAGTTTTGTGGCCTATCTGGTAAGTAGGCATAAGAAATTTCCACCAGTAATGTGCATATTGTGTTATAATCGTGAGAGAAGGAAATGAAAAATTGCATGTTAAAAAATATGCTGCTATTTCTAGCTATACTTTGAGACATAAAAAAGATTATTAGATCAGTAGTGCTCCAGTGAGATATAGTATCAGAAGCAGTAATGCTGTGGGCCAGGTCCAAGCCTAGATCTTGGTAGGTCAGAGAGTAGATGGATCAAGTGTCCACAGGATATCTGTGTTCAGATTCAGGCCAACTGTAGTATTGCCTAGATGAAGAATGAGCAAGACTCAGTGTTCTTGTATGAGATTACTGGAAGGGGAGTATAGAAAGTTTGAAAATGCTGCATATCACTCAGCATTATTGAATACATGTTTTACCTACTTCCATAATAATAACAAGGTGGAAGTTAATGAAAAGGTGGAGGAAGTATGGATACAGATGGGCCTAATGGATAGAAAGAGTGACTAGAGAAGGAGAGTAACAGCTTGGGAGTTGTTAATTAATAAAGGGACAAGGTCCAGTTGGGTTACCCACTAGGGCACTAAGAGCTGGCTGTGATGGTTTGTAAACAATTAGTATAACTTTGTCCCTTTTTAGTAACTGATGCTCAAAGAGTGAAGGTTAGCCACAGTGGTTCTCCTTAAAGGCACATCATAATTGTCAAACTTGGTGGTTTCACTTATCTTCTGAGGAAAATTATGAAAAAAATATATATATGGAAGGTTGGTGGAGTTTAAGTAGTAATTCTGTGACTGGTAGCTGACATTATGACTTTATACCACAGAAATGTTAGTTCTGCTGGCTGGGTCAGCACTGAGGCCTGAGGAGGACCAGGGGATCCCAGTGGTTGTGATGGATCTGTACTTCATAAAAGCCTTTGGCATTGTACCTCTCAGAATGTGGGTAGGAAAACTTAAGGGTATGGAGCTGGACCCTAGAATAATGGAGTAGATTGAAACTGACTGTCTAAATGGAAACATAGGGTATTCATTTTTATAGAAATATTGGGAAAAATTAATGTAGCAGTAGCATCAGTAGGTTTGATGAGATGAAAAGCTTGTATGCTGAGCACAGATAAAATAGTACATAGTGTTGGATAGGTGGGATAGAAACCAGAGGAATATGGGGTGTTATTGTGGGCAGATAAGTTACGGGTATTTAATGTTAAAACTGCAGATTTATATCCTTTGGATGGGGCAATCCACACTATGGACATAAAGCCTCAGTGAGGTGACATTCAATAAGATGGAGAAGGAAAAGGATTCGTAGGTAGTAATTCAGCTGAATCCTACTTTGCTATATGTAAAAAGGCACTTGAATATCCCCTCAGGGTTCAACTTTATAGTCTCTTATAATGCAGGTTTCAGGCCACTAATTCCAGAATATACCTTCTGGGATGAACCCAGTCAGTAAAATTAAGAAAAAAAATTAAAATCTGTGAAGGCCAGTAAGATATGGGGCCTGCATAATGCAAAGAGTGAATTCTGGAAGTTAGCTTCTTTTATTGCAGAAGACATTTGTAAGGTCACTTCTAGAATACTTTGTACAGTTCTAGAGACTCTGCATTCAGATGGAAAGTAGGCTGGTTTATGCTCGCAGTCTAGATTTAACCCAACTCCCCCACACCCTTCAACAGTTCTCAGCAATGACTTAGAAAAGTTGGGCATCTATACATTATCAGAGAGAGGAGAACACATTTCACAAAGACAGGTGGGAGACTAGAGATGGAGTAGGGATAGACAGTAGGAGAAACAGACATGGTGGTTTGTTGGAATGGGACCTGTAATATTGAAGATCCTCCTTGATGAGTCCTTTGTCTGGGATCATCCTTTCCGCCACATCAGAATGTGATATCAGTTTTAGAAAGTCACATGTTTGGGGATGACCATCTATCCTTAATGAGTGCACAGCACAATGTTGACATGTTAGCTATAGCAGCATATTGATCCTTGAGTCTAGCATGACATTTCATTTTTGCCTGTTGCATAGTTCACCTCCCAATCCATGGTATTGCTATTGCATGCCATTATTTTTTCTTTCTGATCTTTACATTTCTGCTGACATTTGCATTAGTTTTGCATTTTCCATGGTATGTTCTCACCCAGGGACCTGTGGAAGGGTTCTCCATGCTGTCTAAATTTAGGATGAAGTTTTTGCCCGAGGATCATCATTCAGAAGACTTGTTGAGGCCTAGACTTGCTGGAGTTAAGTCTGCACTGAGACCAACTTTCTTGTCCTTGCAGAACCACAGCTTATCCTTGGATAGTGAAGACTTGAGCCTTAGCTAGTGTAACATTTTAGTGAAGGGCCAAAATTGGTATACCCAATCTTATGATAGACATTCCTGATTAGTTAGGGTCATCCAGTCTAATCTTGGAGAACAGCCCCTGAAGTAATCTTCTCATGAATCAGCAAAACTCTTGACTAGCGTTACCCTTTCCTGCACCTGCCTCAAGATCGGTCTCATTTGAGGACTGATCGTTGAGTGATCCTGTGCTAGAGCTAATGGCACAGGCCTTTGACTTCAAATGCTTGTTTGATGCATGGGGAGAGCTGGAATCATAGCTGCAGAATCTTGCCATAGAAGACCTGTATTTAATGTCTTTGCTAAACAGAGCACAAGTCTATTCCCCTCCTCTCTTCCCTTGTGTCTGTACATGTATGTAGTCAGAGCCTGGAATATAGTTTGGCAGGATTCCTCCTGTTTTAAGAGGGTTGAATAACAGCTATGCTGTCAAAGGGCCTAGAATAAACCCTGTACGCGTAAGGGGAAAAAGTGTGTTGAGTGGCTGGTGCTGGGTGGAAGACCATCATACCAATATATCCTTTCATACCACTGTTTCAGTATTCTTTACATAAGGGATCTCTTGCCAAGGATAGCCCAATGTTTAGCCAGTGTACCAAAACCTTTGGAATTTGTACACATCATATGTCACACTTATGGAGTGGTCTAGAGGTTAATCCTATGTTGGTGGCAGCAGCCACCAAGAAGGAACTGGCTGAAGAGAATTCTACTATCCATCCCTAACAGGGAGTCTCAGACTTTGGACAGATTAGCCTTATAGTGTTAGTATATCTTCTGTTACCATTGTTGGTATCCTCTATACAAGTGTGCTCTGCATTACTATTGTTGGTAATCACTGTTCCTTTTTTACTCTTCTGTTTCCTAAAAGAAAAAGAAATGTTATGTTTGTTTTTGCCATTAGAGTGGCTGAGAAAGGACCTTCAGATTTTAAAAAGTGTTCCAAGTGTGGGTATAAGTTACCTACTTCAGATGTCCACAGTCTCTGTTGCTTAGGCCCACAACACCACCTTCAGGAAGACTGCTCTATCTTCTGCAACTTTATAAATATTAAAATGTATGTTGCCTTCTTTCAGAGAGGCTATTGCAGGGGCTCAGTCCCCCAAGCAGAAGACTAAGGAGTCCAAATCTCCTGTTCCTTCAACATATGCACCTCCATACTCTGAGCCTTCCAGGAAAAGATCCAAATTAGATTTGAGGAGGCCTCATACCTCCCCCCCTTGGATCTGAAACGAAAGAGATTGTCTGATTCGACATCCCTGGATCCAACTAAAAAACTGTCTGATCCAACTGTTAAGTGTCCTATAGTTTTGCCTATGACCCAGTATTCACCATCAGTCGATCCTGTGCCTTCTCTTTTCCTATAGAGGTGCCATGCAAAATTCCCTTCCCTGGCATCATCTCGTTCATCTAGGAGTTTGATTGAAGAGGAGGTGGATTGGATGATGAGGAAATTTATCTCTGTGCTGAACCAGATGGGTATTTTATTGGTGCCTGCTGATTTGGGTCAGGCAGCCTATCCATTGACCACTACATCCCACAATCCTCCTCTGATTCCCTTGGTTGCGTTGAGTCCCTGGATCTGAGTCTTCTGGGTCCATCAGACTCTGATCTGAAGACAACTTTTTCATCAGATATGAAGCTGACTGTGATTGCCCTGGCTTTGACTTTTTCGGATCCAGAAGGCTGTTGGAGCCAGGAGCCTCCATGTCAGATCTGAGGCGTTTGAGTCGACTCTGAGGATTTCAGAGCAGTGTCTGTACCTTTGGGCTTTGGCACTGGGTAGCTCAGCCCGGACTTCCTCCTTGGAAAGACTGCTTTCAGGTGGGATGGGGCAATGGTCCAGAAGCCTGTCTTCCTGGCTCCAAGGCCCTCTCCGTCTCTGGGGCGGTCGGCCTTTGAGGTTGTGAAGAGAGTTTTCTATGCTTTGACAGGACTGACTCATCCAACCCCTTCAGATTTCCAATCTACCTCTCAGATGTCTCTGCGCTTAGAGCCTCCTCATGTGATGCCACAGGAGCAGCCAGCCGAGACCTCCAGACTACCCAGCAGAGTATTATAGTCTCTTCCGACACCTCCCCAGAACACCCCACTGAGGAGGACCCTAGGAAGAGGAAGTGTAAGAGGAGGAACTTAGACTCTCTGTAAGAGTTAGTCACTGAGGATATGGAGTTTGATGAAGGTGAAGGGTCCCCACAATCACCTCCGGAAGACATCTCATTCGGAGACTTTCTTTAGATCTTGAAACAAAGAGGTGGTTGGACTCCCCAGCAAACCATCACCCAAGGAGTCAGTATTTCTGGAGGCATTCTGAGCTGGCCCATCTACCTCCTGGGTTACTCTGCCCGCCAACGAGCTCATTGAGTTGGTCTCTCAGTGGGGATGGAAGGAGCCTGACGCAAATAAACTGATACCTAAAAGGCCAGATGGGATTCTGCCTTCACCTTCGGAGAAGGAATTTTGGCTGAAGGGGGTACCCATGGATGCCATGGTCATGGCTGCAGCCACCAAGAAGGAACTTGCTGAACAGAGTTCCTCTCTTCATCCCCTTAACTGGGACTCTAGGGCAATGGGCAAGTTTTGGAAGCATTTCTACAATTCAGTGACCTTTGCCCTTAGGTCGCTGAACTATTTGACACATTTTACGAGGTTACAAAGGAATTTCATCAAAGAACTTTCAATTTCCCTTTCAGGAACCATTTCTGCAGAGGCCTATTCATCTGTGGCTTCTCAGTTGGCCACTCTTCAATCTGTTTTGAATTCATCCATGAGGCTCATATTGCATGCAGCCGAACATGCCTCAATGGCAGTGGGTTCAAGCATTTCCATCAGGAGGCATGCCTGGATGCTCTTATGTGATTTTGGGGAGCGCTTCAGGTCCTCGTTCGTGTGTCAATGCTTCCTTTGATGGCACTTAATTGTTTGTTCCTAAAGTGAAAGGCATATTATCCAGGTGTGAGAATGATGGAAAGATCCTCTCTGCACTGGGAGTATATTTTTCAACCCTTCAAACATCATTTTCATGGAATTAACAAGGTGTTGGAAGATGTGGTTCAGGAAGTCCCAGAGTCCTTTCCAGGACACGTGGAGAAAGTCCCACTAGGGGCAGAGGGGGAGACTCTAATGGTCGATACCATCCCCATGGCAGAGGAGACCTGCCAAACCAGGGGTCTAGAGATTCTTTTTCTGACCGACCCTAGCAGTGCTCCTGAAAGGAGGCCAGATTGTCTACCTCTGGAGGCAGTTGGGGGTCGACTATCCCTGCACCAGGGACCCTGGCTAGACATAAGAGATACTTTGGTGCAGAAGATCATTTCCAGAGGTTATATAATTCTCTTTTCCCTTCCATCTTCAACCCCACAAAACTTCCTGATGTTCCACCCAGTCAGAGGAAGGAAGCAGCAATTCAAATACAAAGGATGCTAGAAAAGTCATTCAAGAGGTCCCACCAGACAGAATCCGGAATTTACACAAGATTCTTTTTAGTGCTAAAGAAAATGGGAACTGGAGACCAATTCTGGATCTCAACAACAAATTAGTTCAACACAAAGTTTCAGATGGTCACGGTTTAGTCCAGTCTCCCTTTTCTGGGCAAGGATGACTGAATGTACTCCATCAACCTTCAGGATGTGTAGTATCACATAAAGATGAACAGACAATCCAGAAGGTATTTACACTTCTTGCTGGGAGCCAGTCACTACCAGTTCAGAGCTTTGCCCTTTGGCCTCACCACAGCCCCCAGGGTGTTCACCAAATGTATGCCAGTAGTAGCAGCAGCTCACTTGAGACTACACAGATTCCAGGTGCTTCATTATCTAGATGACTGGCTCATTACTGCACTGACCAGGCATCTGTTAATAAGGGCAATAAACTAGGTACTTCAAGTTTGCTGTGTTCTGGGGATAACCATATATTATGACAAGTATCACTTACAACCAACTCAAAGTTTAGAATTCATAGGAGCAGTTTTCAACATGAAGTCAACAATAAGCTTCCTTTCCTCTCTGAAAAATACAGACGATCAGACTACAGGTCAGAAAAATCATTAGCAGTACCAAGATCTCAGCCCATTTGGTCCTTCAGGCTCTAGGGTCAGTGTCAGCGGCAATAACCTTAGTACCTATAGCCAGATTCCACATGAGGAATCTTCACTGGATGTTAGCAGCAGAGTGGTCTGTTCTTCACCAACGCATGTCAGCCAAAATAAGAATCACTTAGACATGCAAGAGAACTCTCAGGTGGTGGATTCTATCAGATCAGGTTCTACAAGGCCTTCCATTCATTCTCCCTCAGCCCAAGGCCATAGTGACCACAGATGCATCCTTGGTCAGGGTGGGGTTGGGGTCACTTTCTGGGGAAAACAGTACAAGGCACTTCACCCCCCCCCCAAAGAGGCCAACTTGCATATAAATGTCCTAGAGATGAGAGCAGTGCTGTTAGTATTGCAGTCCTTCCAGAATGCTCTCCCTTCAGGGACAGTTGCTATTCAAACAGACAATATGTCAGTAGTTTGGTACATCAACAAACAAGGAGGGACCAAATCATACCTCTTGTGTCGAGAAGCACTGAGTGTGACAATGGGTGATCTCATCCAACCACTTTCTTAAAGCAATGCACATTCTGGGGAAGTCCAATGTGATAGCAGACAAATTGAGCAGGTGCATTCTTCTACCTCCTGAGGGGTCTTTCAGCAAAAAAGTGACACACGATTTTCTTAAATGGGACCAGCTTTGCTGCAATCTTTTTGCTTCTCCTCTAAACAACAAATGCAGCAGCTGCTTTGTATTAGTCCTCCCACAGGTGGAATCCCTGAGGGATGCTCTACTTCACAGTTGGCCTTCTGGTCTGCTTTATGGCTACCTGCTAATTCTATTAATTCTGAAATTTCGGCAGAAAGATGCCAGGTTGAAGAGTAAAGTCATCCTTATTGCACCTTACTGGCCTGGACTGGTTTGGTTCCCCTTCCTATAACTTCATCTGATTTACCAGCCTTAGATTCTGGATCTGATTCCAGACCTCCTGTCTGACCCAAAAGGCATGATTCACGCAGACATCTCACACCTCAAGCTTATGGCCTGCCTGGTTTCTCCAGGTCTGTTAATAGCCAGACAATGAATGCTCTCTTCCCCGTCTGCCATATCCTTTTATCTTCCCTTAAACCCTCAACATGAAAACTCTATTCAAGTAAATGGAAAATATTTGTTTGCTGGGCACAACAGTTATACAGATCCATTTTCAGCTGTAATGCGTAGCATACTTGAATTTTTAGATTTACTTTTTAAAGAAAGAGCTAGTTCCTCTACCACCAAGGTTCATTTAGCAACAATATCTAATTTCCTTACTGGATTTGAAGGTTCTTCATTAGCCTCTGCTAAATTGTACAAAGCGTTCTGGAGAGGCTTTCTTCTTTTAACCCCCCCCCCCATTTAAAGAACCTACTCCACCATGGGACCTGAACTTGGTAATGCAGGCATTTATACATTCCCCCTTTGAACCAGCGGCTAAATGTTAACTTAAATGTCTTATTTGGAAAACTGTCTTTCTAGTAACCATTACCTTAGCTAGAAGAATTTCAGAAATTCAAGCCTTGTCTTCAAAACCTCCTTACTTGATTTTTCATAAGGACAAAGTTATGCTACTAACAAATGCTTCTTTCCTTCCCAAGGTAGTGGTAGAATCTTATATATCAATCAATCCATTAATTTGCAAGTATTCTTTCCTAAATTCGCAAATAAAGGGTGAATGCATGTTGCATTTATTTGATTTTTCACAGACAATTATGTTTTTACTTGCATAGAACAAAATAAATCAGAAAAGCAGATCAGTTGTTTCCTTTGCAGATTTGAAACTGGGTAAACCAGTTGCAAAAGTGACTTTAGCCAAATGGCTAACTGATTGATTGTATTTCTTTTGTCTACAACAAATTGGGTCTTACTTACCAAAACCTGTCAATTCCCCTTCAGCTAGATCCATGGCAAATTCTTCAGTCTTTCTATCCAGTGCTTCCATGGACAACATATGTGCAGCAGCAACTTGGGTGAATTCTCATACCTTTATTACTCATACCAAGTTAGATCTGGCCTCGAGGGGTAGAGCATTATTTGGTTCAGCTGTGCTCAGGAATATCCTTTCTTATAGTCCATCCAGGATTCTTGGTAGCTGGGGACTCTATCCTAAGAGTTGAGGATAGATTGAAAAATTGACATCAGATAAAGTAATGCACTCACCATAATGTTCCATCTTTATTGTCCATTTTCTTCCTCAACTTCCTGCCAACTAAACCCCATCCCTTAATGTCTACAAACATCCAGATGAATGAGGTGTTTTAAGGACACCACTGTCTTTTTGATTGAGCTCCTGATATAGTTTCGTCTACAGGACACATACATTTTTATGTATCCTTTATTTATGCATACTGATGTATACTACTACTGGTAAAATAAGCAAACAAGATCTGTGGTATATTAGGGTTGGTGCATTATGGATCAGTGAGAGCTTTTTGGTTACTACGAGCTTTAGTAATGGCCTAGTCGGATCTGAGCCCAACAGTTGAGGAAGAATGAAAATTGACAACACAGATGGAACATTATGGTGAGTACATAACTTCTTTTTCTGGAAGTCTCAGGGTTCATAACTGAAAGTCTTGGAGAAAGCCCCCCCCCAAAGTAGAGGAGGGACCTCTAGTGGTGGACATCACCCTTGTGGCAGATGTGGCTCGTAAAACCAGAGCTTTTGGGGTCCTTTCTAAGATGGGCCTAATCAGAGATTCTGAATGGTTGCCCAACTGCTGCTTACTGGAGGCATTTGGTGAGCACTTATCCCTGCACCCTAAGGCCTGGATGTCCATTACTTAAGATGTTTAGGTGCAGAGTATAATAAACAGAGACTACTTCATCCCCTTTCCATACTGTCCTCTACACTTAAAGAAACTTCCCGATGTTCCACCCTCCAAAAGGGAAGCAGCAACATCAGAAATAGAAAAGCTGCTATGAAACTGAGTCACCCAAGAGGTCCCACCAAGACCAGCAAGGATTAGGAGTTTACTCAAGACTTTTTAGTACCAAAAAGGAATGGGGACCTTAGGCGAACTTTGGTCAGCACTAGGTATTACCGTGAATACAGTCAAGTACAAGCTTCTACTGGTACAGAGTTTGTAATTTATTGGAGCACATTTGGAAACAAAATTTCAAATTGCCACACTTTCACAAACCAGTATATTTGCTATCCACAAACAATCTTTCTGATGGACTACTTGGGAAGAAAGCCAAGCCATCATTAGAACTGGAGAAACCATGCAGTTAATTTGAGGGCATGATTGTCCAGGTGAGACAATCCAGATGGATGAGAGAGAAGATCTAGAGCTGACCCCAGTACCCAAATACTCAGTGAGTGTGAACACCAGATGAGCTCAGAGGAAGTGAAACCACACCTGTTGGGGCTAAAAAGGAGCAATATGGATCACTAGAGCTTTTCTAGGCAATACTTTCAGAGGTAAATTCAGTATGAAAGGTGTAGGGAGAAATGCATACAGGATACCGGGGAGCTAGTTGTGGATTGGAACATTTCTCAGTGACTCCCCCTCCTGAGGGATAAGGGCAAAGTACCCTGCTGCACTTGATGTTGTAGGGGGAGGCAAAATGATTGCAGCAAGTTTGACCCCAATGGCTGAAAATCAGAAGTGTCACTGTCTAATTAAGGAACCACTCATGAGGGAGAGGGATAGATCTGCTCAACCTGTCTGCTAGAGCATTGGACTTCCCAGAATGTGCATTGCTCTCAAAAAGCAGTGAGAAGACATTGCCCATTGCCACATTCTTGTTGTTTCCCAACACACAGAACAGCATAATGTTCCTCCCTGATGTTCTTCGTGTTTCACTGTTGCAGTCATCACCTGTGGGTTATGCCTGCTGTGGAAGCCCTCAGTAGGCCCAAATACAATGTTTTTCTGCGTCAACTGCTGTCGCCTGTAGACTGATATCAGGTCATCAGTGCTACAAAGCAAGGCAGCTGATGCCATTACGTCAGTCTTCCTTGCTGTGGAGCCCATAGCAGAAGCGGTTCGCAGGTGTGCCGCTCGGTCGCTACCAGTGCTTGGATCACAGCTGAAAATGTCTAAAGCTAAGTACCCCGCTGGGGATCTCTTTTTCTTGCACTAACCAATGTGCGAAAAAGTTAACAATTGCCTCACCAGTGGAAAGCAGATCCCACACTGAGACTTCCATTCATACTGCGTCACTTGTTTAGGCCCATATCACAACGTCTCCCATTGCTGGTTCTGTACCCTCTTTAACGAGAGAACCATTCGTTGTAGAGCTCTTTTTGTAGGCAGGTATTTTCATCCTCCATCTTCACAAATGGCATCGGTCAGCCAACAATCCGTAGAGCCTCCAAAAAAGCATAGGGATAAAGATAGAGACAGACCACACAAGACTAAGCCTTCTGATGACTCTTCCACTAAGCAGGTCATCGGTTCTCTGGAATTCAGTGAGGTGCTTTCACAGCTCTTGATGCCCTATGCTATTGCTATGCAGGCCTCTACCGAGACCCTTTTTGAGTCAGGTATGCCGCAGAAATCGTCTTCGTCTTCAGAGCCTGTGATTGTCTCTGTCTCTGTTTCGGTTGGGTCCGGAGCCGCGACGCAGGCACCAGCTTCCAAGGAGGTCTTTCGCACTACCGATTCTAGTCAGAAACTGACGTCTTCACACCCGACTACCATTTCTCTCAGACTGATGAATACTCTTAGGCCTAGAAGCCAGGCCACCCCTAGAAAATCTACCTCTAGCCACCATCTTACTCCCACCTCTCTACCCCAGGCCCAGATGCTTAAGATGGCAGAGGATCTTATTTCCTTTATCAGGGGCAGTCAGGCCACAACTTCTAAAAGGAAAGGACACCCTTCTCCTGAACTATTGACAGAGCAAGATTCTGAGGAATCCTATTATTCAGATTTTGAAGAGAAACAACAACCTCTAACTGCTTATGAGGATTCAGATGCAGAGGAATCCATCCCTTCTGCCTCCACACCAGAAGACCTCTCTTCTGGGGAAACCCTCCACACCCTCAGGGAACATTTCCAATGGGAATCTCAGGATTTCCTTCAGTCTAAGAAAAGGCTAAGATAATTTCTAGACCTACCCCAGCACAGACCTCTTGCCATCCCCCCATTTTATAAGTGGCGGATGATGTTTTCCATGAATCCAGTTTAGCCACGGACACCCTCCCACCTGCTCCCAGTAAACCAGACAGGTATTACAGAGTACCAGATACCTACAAATACCTGTACAGAAATCCTGCTGAAGACCCGGTGGTCATAACTGGGTCCCAAGGGAGCCAGCGCTAGATGTTCTTCGTGTTTCACTGTTGCACTCATCACATTTGGGATTATCCCTGCCAGGGTAGCCCTCGGCTGGCCCGAATACCAGAGGCTTAAATTTCTGCGTCGGTTGCTGTCACTTCAGGACTGATGTCAGGTCGTATAAAGTAAGGCAGCTGATGCCATTACATCAGTCTTTCTTGCCGTGGAGCCCGAAGCAGAAGCAGTTCACACGAGTGCCGGTCAGCTGCTACCTGAGTTTCGTCTACTGATTTGAAGCTGAAGTCTTCTAAAGCTAAGTACCCCATTGGGGATCCTTTTTTCTTGCACTAACTGATGTCAGAAAAAGTTAAAAATTGTCTCACCTGTGGAAACCAAATACCACACTGAGACTTTCATTCTTACTGCTCACTTGTTTAGGCCCAGACCACGACGTCCCCCGCTGTCACTTCTGTGCTTTGTTCAATGCCAGAATTATCCATTGTCAGGCCCTTATAGTAGCTAGATATTACCGCTTACAGTCCTCGAACTGCGATACGGCTTCGGTAAGCCATCTGACAGCAGCTCTTCTGAAAAAATGTAAAGATGGACCGAGACAGACCGCACAGGTCCAAACCTACCGACATCGCTTCTGTTAAGCTAGTCAGTTTTCCGGTCCTCAGTGAGGCGCTTTCGCAGCCCCTGATGCCGCTTCTGTGGATTCGCAGGCCGCTACTGTGACCCTCTTGCCGTTTGCCGCAAAACTCTTCTTCGACTGAGGATCCTGCAGTCATTTCTACTTTGGATGGGTCCAGAGCTGCTGAGCAAGCACTAGCTTCCGAGGAAGTCCTTCGCACTACCGATTCTCGACACAAACTGATGTAGTCTTTCAAAAAACAACAAAGTTTCTTAGGCCCAGGGTATAAACCACACCCAAGAAACCGATGACCGAATCTCAGGCACCTGCTTCCTTGCCTCGGTCTCAAATGCTTAAAATGGCTGAAGACCTTATCATGCCGATCAGGGGAAGCCAAGCTACCCCCTCCAAAAGGAAAAGAGATATGTCCCCTGTACTTTTGTCTGAACAAGAGTCTGATGACTCTGATGCATCTGAATATGAAGACATGCAACCCTTCTCTACTTATGAGCATTCTGATTCAGAGGATTCCATCCCTTCCGCCTCTCCCCCAGAGGATTTTTCCTTTGGGGAAAACCTTCATACCTTAAGGGAGCATTTCCAATGGGAGAGTCGGGACTACCCTCAGTCTAAAAAGAGACTCTGGGAATTCTTAGATCTTCCACAGCGCAGACCCTTGGCCATACCCCCAGTCCTGAATGTTGTGGAGGATGTTTGCCTGGAATCTAGCTCGACTCCTGACACCCTCCCCTCCTGCACCCAGAAACGAGACAGGTGCTATAGAGTCCCTGACTCGCACAAATTTCTATTTAAAAATCCTACTGCTGACCCTGAAGTAATTTCTCAAGGGCTTAAAGGGATTAAAGCAACCTCTGCTAAGATTCCCACCCCCACAGATAGGGATTCCCGAGCACTAGACAGGTGGGGTAAAAAAAGTATACACCTTAGCTACTCTTGCTATTAGGGCACTAAATTGTCAGTTCCATATGCTAAAATTTCAGCAACATATCCTGGAACTCCTCAAACAAAACTTCCTTTCCTGCTTGTGCAGAATCTAGAGAGTTACAAGAGTTAATGCATTCTGCAAGTCAGGTAACTAAACACACCTTGCACTGTGGTTTTGATGCCCTAGAAGCTTCTTGCAGGGCAGCAGTCACTGGATCTGTCATTAGAAGGCATGCATGGCTTAAGGAACAGCCCTTGCCAGACCATGTCAAATCTAAACTGTTGGATGCCCCCTTGCACAAAGACAACTTATTTGGCACTAAGGCAGAAAGAGGTCTTAAAGAAGGAAGAAAAAGCAAAATCTATGCAGACAGTTAAGGATTTCTTACAGGTCCAGCCACCCAGGTTCAGCAGGCATTGTCTCACCAAGCACTGTTTTTTTTTCCTGCTCCCACTAAGCCAGCCCAGACCACGGGTAACCAGACCCCCAGACAGCAGCCACAGGGAATGCAGAGATCTAAGCAGTGGACTACCTCCACTTCAAAGCCAGGGAGTTCTAAGCCACCCCTTATAGTAAGAATTCACAATGACTCACCTCCCCCACCCCCACCCTCTGCCCACCTTCACTTACCCCTAGGAGGAAAACTCTAATTTCACGCAAGCACCTGGGACACCATTGCCAACGACCGCTGGGATCTTAACATAGTGTCCCAGTGATACAAATTTTCTTTCCACACCCTTCCTACCCCAAAAGGGTTCCCAGATCTACCTCCAAACCAGTGGGCAGAGGCGCAAAAGCAAGTCCTTTCTCTGCTCTCTATGAGGGCAGTAGAGCACGTTCCTGCAGAACAGAGAGGCCAAGGTTCCTACTCCAGACTTTTTCTGGTACCCAGAAAAGAGCGCACCTGGCCACCCCATCCTCGATCTATCCATTCTAAACACCTTCCTGGTGATCCGAAAAGTCAAAATGCTAACCCTCCAGTACCTGCTACCCATGCTGTCCAAGGATGTTTGACTAGCCACCCTAGATCTAAGAGGCCTACCTCCACATTCCTGTCAGGGAATCATGCAGGAAATCTCTGTTTCAGGGCAGGATCCCAGCACTTTCAGTTCTCTGTGCTTCCCTTTGGCTTATCTACTGCTCCCAGAGTTTTCACCAAATGTCTGGCTCCTGCCATTGCCTTTTGCAGACAAAGGAATATCCATATTTACCCATACTTAGATGACTGCCTAATTCAGGCAGACAACAAGGAAACGCTGCTCAAGCACTGGGCATTTGTAAAGTCCCTACTAACCTCCCTAGGGTACACAATCAACGAAAAGAAATCCAAACAGGTGCCCACACAAAGGATTATATTCCTGGGAGCAAGTTTGGACACAACATCCCAGATGGCGTTCCTTACACCAGAAAAGCAAATTTTCCTGACAGCCTACTTCTCTCAACTAGCCACCAGACCCCAGCTATCTGCAAGGAAGATCCTGCAAGCTCTGGGGTTCATGGCATCTTGCATACTACTCATTCCATATGCCAGACTGCATATGAGGAAACTTCAGTGGTACCTAAAAAGCCTTTGGTGTTAACACTCTCGAGACCTGGAGACTCTTATACCTATAATTCCTTGCCTCAGAAAAGATTTTCTTTGGTGGGCAACAGCATACTTCCACAACAAGTGACTACCTTTCTCACCAGCCCCCACTGCCCAGACTGTCAGCACAGACACATCAGACTATACCTGGGGTGCACACCTGGATGGCAGGTGCATACAGGGCCAATGGAGCCCACAGCAAATCCCAATGCACATCATCCAAAAAGAGATGATGGCTGTCCAGCAGCACACCTTGATAGCTTTCAAGCCCCTTCTCTCCCCAGGGGCTCTCCTGATCATAACAGACAAACACCGCTGTAATGTGGTATATCAACAAGCAGGGACAGGCTAGCCATGACCCGTTGGCTCACAGCCTCTGCCATGCAAATCCACTTGTTAGCACAATTCCTACCAGGTTCTCTCAACTCTCTGGCAGACCAATTAAGCAGAAAACTTCTGGACCCACATGAGTGGCAGCTCAACAGAAGAACCTTCACCCTAATAACTCAGAAATGGGGCACCCTGAAGGTCGACCTCTTTGCCTCCCACACTAACCATCAACTCAGCAAATTCTACACCAGGGAGCATCACTGCATGGCTTGAGAAGTGGATGCCCTGTCCTTCCCCTTAAGAAAGTCTGATCAATTGCTGGTTAGCTTTGCTACAGGGGCAGAAGGTAAAGCCATCTCCAAACAAACCATTATCCAAATGGATAGCACACTACATCCGTTTATGCTACAAACACCACGGAAAGCCTCCCCCCAAGGGGGTCACAACTCATTCCACCAGAGCAGCCTCCACCTCTACAGCTTTCCTCAGAGGAGTCCCCACCAGGGACATTCTGGACATCTGTTCACATACCACCTGCCTCTCTTCTCCAAATCCAGGGCAGGGTATGCCTCTGCAGTCTTGCAGGGCATCCTAGCCAGCCCCTAGTTTCCTTGACTGCCTACACCCATTTCCTCAGCTTTGAGAATCAACCCAAATATGATGACTGCAACAGTGAAAGAACATGGTACAGTTGTGTACACTTACCATAAATGTAGATGTGTATTCACTGTTGCAGTCCTGGTTTCCCTCCCTCCATCCCCTTTTTTCTTCTGTTTCCTCACAAGGGGCATATTGGTATTTACTTTCTACTGGTGGGGTTCTTCCACCAGAACCTGGCTCTTACTTGGGAGCTCCTGACAGGTTAGGGCAAGAAAAACTGATGTAATGGTGTCATCTGCCTTACTTTACACTACTGACCTGTCATCAGTCCTGAAGTGACATCAACTGAGACAGAAATACTAAGCCTCTGGTATTCGGGACGATCGAGGGCTACCCTGGCAGGGATAACTCCAAATGTGATGACTGCAACAGTGAATACACTTGAACATCTACATTTATGGTAAGTGAACACAACTGTACTTTCTGCAAAGAACCCTACTCCTTCTGATTAGGATGCCAGAGCTCTGGACAGATACGGTCAAAAAGTTTACACCTCTGCAACCTTAGCTATCAGAGCTCTCAACTGTCAGTTCCAAATGTTAAAATATTAACAGCACACTTTGGAACTATTAAAGCAAAATATTTCTACCTTTCCTGACTGTGCCAATTCTAAAGAGTTAGCAGATTTATTGCATTCTACTTGTCAAGTGGCAAGGCACTCTTTACACTGTGGATATGACGCACCAGAAGCCTCTAGCAGGGCAGCAGTGTCTGGATCTGTCATCAGGAGACATGCATGGTTGAAGGAACAACCTCTACCTGATCATGTCAAATCTAACTTAATTGATGTACCTTTGGATAAAGGCCGCTTGTTTAGAGAAAAAGCAGAAGAGGTGCTTAAAAAAAGTGGAAGATGAAGCAAAATCTGTGCAAACAATAAAAGATTTCTTTCAGGTTCAACCTCCTAGATTCAGCAGGAATTTTTCCTGTAAGCACTGGTCTTTTCCTGCTCTTAGCAGACAGGGGCAAGCCACCCAGGTCCCTACAACAGGGACAACAGAGATACAAACAGTGGACCACGTCCGCCTGTAAGGCAGGGAGTTCTAAGCCATACCTCTATGGCAAAAACTCTGTGACTTTCACTCCCCCCTCTGCTCTCCTTTGACCCAAAAGCCCAGAGGAAGGCTGTCCCTCTGCAAATAAAATTGGCTGTCTGTAACCAAGGACCAATGGGTCTTAAAGATTATTTTTCAGGGATACAAATTCACTTTCAATGAACTCCCAATTCCCAGAGGGTACCCAGACTTGCCTCCCAATCAGTGGGCAGAGGCATTAAAACAAGTCCAAACTGTCATAGCCCAGGCTGGCAGTAGAACCTGTCCCTGCAGATCAAGCAGACAAAGGCTTTTATTTCAGGCTTTTCCTTGTTCCTAGAAAGGAGAGCAATTGGCACCCCATCCTGGATCTGTCCATTCTGAACACATCCCTGGTGGTCCCCAAATTCAAAATGCTAACCCTGCAGCAGCTGCTGCCTATGCTGACAAAAAATGCCTGGTTAATGACCCTGGACCTAAAAGATGCATACATCCATATCCCCATAAGGGAGTCCTGCAGGAAATTCTTGCATTTCAGAGCAGGCTGTCAGCACTTTCAGTTCTCTGCTCTTCCCTTTGGCTTATCTACTGCTCCCAGGGTTTTTGCCAAATGTTTGGCCATAGTATTTTGTAGACAGAAAAGTATACAGATTTACCCTTATATGGATGACTGCCTTATTCAGGCAGAGTGCAAAGAAAAGCTGTTCCAGGACTTGCACTTTATCAAAGCCCTCCTAACTTCCTTGGGGGTTCACCATCAGCGAGAAGAAATCAAAGCAAACTCCCTCCAGGAGGATGATTTTTCTGGGAGCACCGCTGGACATAGCATCCCAAATGGCCTTCCTATCCCCAGAAAAGCAGAGCTTTCCTGCTGCTTCTACTTTAGCCAGCTGGCGTCCAAAAGTCACCTCACAGCGAGGAAGTTCCTGCAAGCCTTGGGTTACGTGGCTTCTTGCATCCTTCTAATTCCTCTGGCCAGGCGTCACATGAGGAAGCTTCAGTGGTATCTGAAGAACCTTTGGTGTCAACACTCACACCCTCTAGAGACCTCCCTCCCTCTGATCTCCTATATAAGGGCCGAGTTTCTCTTGTGGGCAGGGGCCTGTGCCAAGAACCAGGGTCTTCCCTTCATCCACCGCCTTACCAGGCAGACCATCACCACCGATGCCTCAGACATTGCTTGGAGCGCCCACCTAGCAGGCAGGTGCACCCAAGGTCTTTGGGATGTCCAACACCTTCCCTTGCATATCAACCAGAAGGAAATGATGGCAGTGAAAAAGGCTTTGACATCCTTCCATCCCCATCTCAGGCCAGGCGTTCTCCTTATCAAAACAGACAACATGACAGTAATGTGGTACATCAACAAACAGGGAGGAACACAATCTTGCCCTCTGTGCAGGCTAGCCATGAACCTCTGGCTAACTGCCTCCGCCATAGGATTACACCTAATAGTCCAATACCTACCAGGGATCAGCAACACTCTAGCAGACCACTTAAGCAGACACTTTCTGGACCCGCACGAATGGCAGCTCCACAAAAAGATCTTTTTGCAAGTCACTCAAGTGTGGGAAAACCTGGAGGTGGATCTCTTTGCTTCGCAGCACAACCATCAGCTAAAGAAATTCTGCACCGGGGAGTATCACCACCTGACATGGAAGGTGGAAGCCTTGATCTTCCCCTGAAACTCCCTCTTCGTGTACGCATTTCCCCCTCTGCCTCTTTTTCTCAAGTTACTCTTCAAGATAAGGGAAGAGGGGCCCAAGGCCATCCTTATGCTCCAGATTGGCCTAGATAACATCGGTACCCCTTGCTGCACAGCCTGACATCACAACCTCCCAGGCAGCTTCCCCAGATCCCAAACCTCTTGTCTCAAGCAGGGGGAGAAATGCTGTACCTAGATTTGCAGACTCTCAAGCTGTCAGCATGGCTGATGCTCCCAAGGTAAGCTAGGGGTGTCTGCTAAGCAAGCAGGTCCTAGACGTCATCACAGAGGCCAGAAGGCCCAGCACTAGAAAATCTTATGCAAGGAAATGGAAAAGATTCTGCTACTGGTGCCAATTCCTCACAACCTTCTGTCGCTCTTATCCTGGACTATCTAGCGGTATTACTCAATAGTGGCCTCTCCTTCTCTTCTGTTAAAATCCACGCCCCAGCCATTTCAGCTCATTTTAATACAGACCAGCCCCTGTTCTCTCATCCTTTGATTAAACAGTTCCTCAGAGGAGCTTCTAATATACTTCAGCCTGGGATCTTAATTATGTTTTGGGAAAACTAACCTTACCACCCTTCAAACTACTGCTTCAGCAAAACTGAAATTCCTCTCCTGGAAGACTGCTTTTTTGCTACCTATCTCCTCAGCCAGAAGGGTTTCTGAACTTCAGGCACTGATGGTCATTGAGCCCTTCATCATTTTCCATGCAGAGACAGGGTTTTCCTTAGGACTAACCCCTCCTTTATGCCCAAGGTGGTATCTAATGTGACTTTCAACCAGGCCATTCATCTGCCCACCTTCTTCCCTAACCCACAAAATAAGGAGTAAAGAATTTTGCACTCTCTAGACATGCACAGACAGCTCAGATACTACCTGGACCGTTCTAAACCCTTCAGAAAAACGGATCAACTTGTCAGTTTTGCCCTAGGTGTAGAGAGGAAGCCCATTTCCAAATGGATATCACACTGTATCCATTTCTGCTACAGATTTCATGGGAAACCTCCCCCTAAGTCAGTTCGTACCCATTTCACTAGGGCAGCCACCACTTCCACAACATTCCTCAGAGGAGTTCCCACCAGGGACATCTTGGAAGCTGCCAGCTCCACCAGGGACATCGTGGAAGCTGCCAGCTGGACCTCGGTCCATACCTTTACAAAGTATTGCCACCTTCCTTTTTTCTCTAAGGCTAGGGCAGGGTTTGCCTCTGCAGTGCTTGCTTACCCATGCCTAGGTCTCTAACTAATCCTGCCACCCCTCTCTTCAGCTTTGCGAGTCCTCCCACAGGTGATGAGTGCAACAGTGAAACACGAAGTACATAATACAGTTGTGTACACTTCTCATAAATGTAGATGTTCGAGTGTATTCACTCTTGCAATCCTGGTTTCCCTCCCTCCTTCCCCCTTGTATCCTCTTTCATCATGGAGACATAAGCTTCTTGGGGTGGTTGTTAACCACCAGGACCACTTTGCCATATTTCCTGGGGCGTCTGACTGTTTAGGCAAGAAAAACTGATGTAATGGGGTCAGCTGCCTTGCTTTATGGCACTGACGACCTGACGTCAGTCTACATTGACTTTGGTATTCAGGCCAGCTGAGGGCTATCACAGCAGAGATAACCCACAGGTGATGACTACAACAGTGAATACACTTGAACATCTACATTTATGGTAAGTGTACAGAATTGTACTTTTCTTGATGTACCACACCACTGACCTATTGTCTTTCGGGACTGAAATCACATCTGTGGGGAGTGAGTCCTCTAAGGCCTGCAATGATAGTAGGACTGCTCTCGTCTCCAAAATGTTGATGTGAAGACTGGTCTTTGTATGGGAACCACATGCCCTGGGCAGTATTTTCTAAGAAATGCCCCCCCACCCCACCTAGGTGAAGAGCATTGCTGGACTTCAAGCAAAAAGCTAGACCCCTTTTCAACTCTTCTCTTGCTATTTTGGACTTTCTGACATCTCTGTTTCATGGTGGAGCCAGCTACTCCATTATTAAAGTGCAGTTAACAGCTATCTCCAGTTTTCATATGGGGAGAATTCTTCCATTGTCCGGCTTAGACCATCTAAAGCCTTTCTTAGGGGTGCCTTCCTTTTTCAGTCACCATTCAAAGATCCAGCTCCTCACTGGGACATAACCATTTTGTTACAGGCCTTAAGTAGTCCTCCCTTTGAATCTGCAGCCAAAGCTGACTTAAAATTCTTGGTGTGGAAAACTCTATTTTTGGGTTTAGGAATTGTATGCCTTATCTATTAAACCTTATCTGGTTTTCTACAAGGACAGAGTTACTCTTAAATAATCCATCCTTTCTTCTAAAGGTGGCTTCTGAATCAGCTCTGTCCATCAACCTTACTGTTTTCCAAAATTTCTCCAATGAAGGCAAATGTGTGTTATATTTGCTGGATGAATATTGCCAGCTTTGTTTCTGTTTGCCTCGTAGTAAGTAGATTAGAAAGACTGATCAGTTATTTGTCTCTTATTCCTCAGCTAATTTTGTAAAAGGAGTGTCTAAAGAGAGACTTTCCTACTGGTTGTCTGATTGCATCTCTCTTGTGTACAAAGAGAAGAGATTATCATTATTCAAACCTCCAAAGACCCACAATACTAGATGTCTGGCCACATCTATAGCTTACTTCTCTGGACTGCCATTTGACATTTGTGCTGCTGTTGCTTGTTCATAGCTTTGTTTCTCACTGTAAGTAGGATTTACAGTCAAGGTTGATTTCTTGCTTTGGTTCAGCTGTGCTCCAGAATATCCTTTCATGGGACCTCCCAAGTGTACTAGTAGCTGGGACTCTTTCCCATCCATTGAGGAATGGATGGAAGAAACATCAGATACAAAAGTTACGTACTTACCATAGTGATAGATCTGCATTGTCTGCTTTCTGTCCTTCCCCTCAACTTCCCTCCCTCCTACTTTCTTTGAGTTTTTCTCCTTGACTCCTGGAGTGAATGCACTGTGGTATTTTGGCTTGATCATGTACTCTTCAAGTCCTAGGCTTGGCAGCCGGTTTCTTTATACCGTGTAACATTTGGTATTATAGTTTTGGGGACAATCTTTTAGTCTGGTATGGGGACAAACAGTCTGCAGTATCTCCCTTCTTGCAGTGGGGCTCTGGGTAAGAGGAGTAGCCTGAGCACTGGATTAAAGTTATAAGGATCGCTGAAGTCTGATTCGATAACTCGTCTTTTGAGGGAGGATGAAAGCAGACGACAACAAATCTATTGTTATGCTAAGTACATAACTGTAATTTCCAGATTAACAAATTAGCAGTCAGCTCATACAGAACAAATTGTGTGATATTTGGTACTCCACAATGTCTAGCTAATACTCCCAACCTAGAACTAAAGGAGTCAAGGGACAGCCCTATCTTTCCCCAAAAATTTCCATGCTACAAATATTTTGGCATTTGCTTATCCCCAAACCTAAAATTCTTTCACAATTTGGAAGCAAACTTCAGGAAGTTTTCACAAGTTTAAAATCCACTTGCACAAATGCAAGTAATTTTACAGTAGATTCTATAAAAAGGCTATGGTTAAAGGCATCTTACTGTGTAAACTAAAATGTTCTGTACTCCTGCTTGCCTTAAGTAAACTCATGTTAGTTTTAACTCCATTCTGCAGAAAATAAACTTTTCAGGTTTATTCTTGCTTACCAGAGAACTCCCTTGATGTCACATTCTGGGCTCTACCAATACTCTTTCAATTACCTCTTGGGACATTTATTTTCCATCCCAATTTACAATATTCCCATTAATGACTCCTTCCCACCCTTGTTTAGCAGGCTTCAATGTTTTGTTAAACTCTATTGATTAAGAAACAAAGAAAGGCAGTCAAAACCCATTTTCCTTACTTCACAGACTCGTTTTCACTCTAGCAGCTAGTGAATGTTCAGTTTCCTGAGCTAGCCGCTACTGTCTGGAACTCCAGCCCACCTAACGTTTCATCACATCCCCCCCCCTAGATTTTTTAATAAATCACTATCCTCCCACCATCTCCCACAAATTTTCCCCCTTTCCCCTTAGGTTTCCACTCTTCTCCTACACTATTATTCACAGAACAGAAACTTCAGGTAATATACTTCAGTTATTTAATTCCCCTCTACTTTGCAGTTTAACGTCAGTTGTAACTCCGTGGACAAAATCAAAGTGAAAATGCAGCTGACAAAAATGTGTTAATGTTAATTGAAAAGAGGAAAGAAAAGAAATCCAGGAATGTCCTTCTATTCATATGCTGTTGTATCCATAACACAAGGGAGTCTGCCTCTGGTAGGCTCATGTACGTCCGCCCATTCTACAAAAGATAGATGCTGCCGCTAGGGCGCATGTGAGTGTCTCTATGCGGATGTCGGTCAGAAGTGGACATCAGGTACAAAACGGACGTCAGCACGCACCTACCTCAGAACTTTTCTGCAGCCTGTGTGACTAACCACTCCGGTTGTTGCTCCTTCGGAAAAGTACCCCATAGAAATTTTTGAGCATCTCTTTGCTACTGCTTTGGGGTTTCATGTCCAGTAGAAAGGGCAAGTGTAGATGTGGAAGGCAAATTCCACATAAGTATTCGCAGGAGCTCTGTCTGTTTTCCTTAGGCCAAGAACACGACCACACTATTTGTAGTATTTGTCAGGCCTTCATCCCCAAAACCCTCAGAGGTTGCATAGCAGCATTAATACTTCATCTAGAGAATCAGCAACTCAAACGTTTAACTAAAGCTGTGGATTTGACATTGGGGTCCTCAGATGAGCCACCAATGAAAAAGGCCAAAAAATCTAGGACTGAAAAGACTGCTGCACCCTCCATTCCAGCTTTACCTCACGAGGACGGTGAAGGCCCAGAGTCCGAGCCGGAATCTTTGTACCTTCTTTTGACAGATACCCTGGAGTAAGCCATTAATGAAGCTGAGGCCACGTCCCAGAGGGAATCACAGGAGTCCAATTCAGTCACCAAGGGGGGACCTACACTCATTTCTGAAGGCCCACATGGGGTCTCTCAGATTATAATTTGGGAGGATGTTTCCACAGACATTGTGGAGCGCTGTCCGGCATCCGGCCCTCCTACACTACATTGATTCTCTGATACCTCGGTGTCAAAGTCTCACAAAAAGAAGAAAAAGACCAAGCATCTTGCTCCTTCCCCAATGCCTGCAGCATCCAACAACTTCCTAACTGGCATGCCTTCACCCATGGCCTTCTGAACACCTTCCTGGCCTTACACCAGGCCCCTGCTCTGGTTCAAGCCCCAACTACCTGTACCCCTAAGAGTAAACTTGGTCCTGACATCTCTACCGAAGAAGAGGATTCATCAATAGATGAATCCCTCACTTTATAGGTTCACAAGTTGGTACTAGGCTATCGGCCCTAGGGCCTATACAAGCCTAGCCATAACAATTCCTTGGATATTTCTTCCCACAATATTTACTTCCCTGGACTCCTGACTAGCTGACTGACATGATCCCCGGGGTGAATTTCCTATCTCCCATCCAATCGCCAAGGTTCCTTTTGAAGAGGGCCAAGGAGGCGCTCTGCTTGACATGTGTGGGCAGTCTATTCCAGAGTATGGGGAGTCTGTGGGTCAGGAACCTATCCTTCCAGCATGTTTTGTTCATTGTGATGACAAGGTTTTATACTTTCCAAATTGCTTCCCCTCTGGGGCTTGCGTCCCCAGCGGAGGAGTCTAATGGCACAAATTCCCCAGAAGAGGACATTATCTTCAGGGAAACTGTAGCTCAAATGGAAGATTTCTTCAAGTGGGACAGCAGTCAGGTGACCGAGACCCAAAAGAGGTATTATGAACTTATACAAATGGTCTGCTAACCCATCTGCTGTACCTCCAGTGCACCCTGCTTTCTTTAGATGCTTTCCTGGCTGGGTGCTTCAAAAAACCCAGATTCCCAACCTCCTGCACCCGAACACCCATGCAGGTTCTACAAAGTCCCAGATTAGGCTACATTTCTGTACAAAACCCCTTCGGCAGACCCATCAGTCATTACTGTGGCTACAGACAAAACTTTCAAGTTACTCTCTTCCACCTTCCTCCTGCCCTCTGATAAGGAGATTAATGGAGTGCCTAGGGAAAAAAAAATGTACACTTCTGCTACCTTAGCAGTGACAGCCATCAACTACCAAACCCACATGGCCAAATACTCCCTGGCTTTGATGACTGATGTGGCTAAACAATTGGGGGACCTCCCTGACTCCCTAGCCAAGACTAAAATATCTACTCTTTTGAATTCCAGCACTCTGGTAACCAGGCACTCTATCAAGTACAGTTATTATGCAGTAGAGGCCTCATCTGGGGCTGCTGCCTCTGGGTCTGTCATCAGGAGATGCTCCTGGCATAGATTTCAGCCTCTCCCTGATGACATCAAGTCTAAACTCCTAGACGCCCTCCTGGACAATAAAGATTTATTTGGTACAACAGCAACTGACATCTTCAAAGCCCTTCAAGTCAAGGTTAAGGAATTACAGGATTTGAGACGCATTTTTCTCTTCCCGGTTCCACGCTTACAAAGAAATTACCCTGCTAAGACCATCTTTGTGAGAAGGCCTGCCAGACAGATGCCAACAAAAAGCATAAAGGATTCCAGTAAACAGCCCTCTTGCAGGTCTGCTCCATGTACCCCTGCTCCCAAACAGCCCTTTCAGGGTAAGCCTGGTAGCCTGCCACTACCAGGCACTACATCCAGACACCCCTCTTTCCATGTGTCCCTCTCTCAACTTCCCTGCTTGGAATCAGGTTACCCAGGACTCTTGGGTCCTCTCTATAATAAAACAGGGATAATTCATGACATGGCAGGCCAAACCTACTCCCAAAGGCATTCCTCAACCTTCTTGAGACCAACTGGCTTTCTTCCCTCTGGTTCTGCAGGAACTCCTCACACAAGAAACAATACAAGAAGTCTCTACACATGCAAGAGGAAAGGAGTTTTATCTCCAGGATGTTCCTGGTCCCCAGGAAAGAAGCTCCCTGGAGTCCAATCCTGGATTTATCCAATCTCAACACCTTCTACCAGGCTCACTCATACCTCTCAAGTGTACCTCATTATGAGGAACGTACCTCATTTGGGGGTCTTAAAAAGTTCATGTTCCTCGAAGTTCCTCAAAGTTCCACATTCAAAGAGTCTGTTACACATTCAGTGTTAGGAATTTTTTTAAGTGAAATCCATGGGTAAATAGAAATTAATCATATTAATTCATTAAAGGATCTTCCTTATAAGTAAAACCAGCATATTTTAACCATCCTATGACCTTCCTAGTTGAAGTTGTTAGTAAGTCATTAGTATGTGTTCCACATTTTGCCTATTTATTCCACATTATGAAGGCAAGTGTTCCTCATTTTGGCGATGGAAGGTTGAGAGCTGTGTGCTCACTCTCCCTACCCTTCTGCTCCTGATCCTTCCCCAGGCCTTCTTAGTATCCTTGGATATAAAAGATGCCTATTTACACATCCCAATTCATCCCCTCTTCAGGAAAGTCCTTCGCTTCTCAGTGGATTCAACACACTTACAGTTCTGTACTTTGCCATTTGGTCTCTCTATGGCCCCAAGAGTATTTGCAAAATGCCTTGCACCAGTCATAGCCATTGCCAGGACAAGGGGAATCCAACTCTTTCCCTATCTAGACAATGTCCTGATACAGGCAACGTCCGTTCCAATGGCCCTACAACACCGGACTTCACCATTTCCCTCTTGAGAAGTCTGGGATTCATCATAAATCTCAAAAAATCATCCTTGGTACCCACACAGGATCAGGTGTTCTGGGATAGCCGATCCTAACAGGAAAAATGATTGCATGTCTTTCCCCAGAAAAAATTGTGGCACTCACTCCTTCTTTCAAGGAAGTACTTCCCCTCAAAGCCATGTCGGCCAGGGAATTTGTCAGATTCCTGTGATTCATGGCCTCCACCTTCCTCATGGCACCCCTGGCAAAGCTTCATATGAGGAAGTTCCAGTGGTACTTGAGAACAGTCTGGAAGCAACATCTGCATCCACTGGAGTTCTTGGTTCCCATGCTGCCATGCCTTGCCAGGAAACTGAATTGTTGGATAGCCCAGATTCAGGCCAAACCAGGCCTACCCCTACAACCCCTGCCCCCCAAGCAGGACCTCTTCACAGATGCTTCAGACACAGTGTAGGGAGCAACCTTAGGAGAATGGAGAGTGAGAAACTCATGGACCTTCACTCAAAAGAAAGACCACATCAGTATCAAGGAGATGAGCCTTGATATTGGCCCTACAAATTTACAAAGATCATCTCCTGCCAGGCACACTGAGATGGTACACAGACAAATACTACTGTACTGTGGTACATCAACAAATGGGGGGGTGCTATGGTACATCAACAAATGGGGGGGGGGCAAAGTCCTATCTCCTGTGCAGGTTGGCCCTGCAAGCTTGGGAAATCACCTTGGATAGAGAAGCCAACATCCAAGCTGTCTACATACCTTCAGCAGACAATGTGATGGCAGATTCTTTAAGCAAGACCATGACTTATCTTATGAGTGGATGCTAAACAGGGATGTGTTTCTGGACCTGGCCCATCAATGGGGTATTCCAGACATGGATCTGTTTGCTTCCCCCACGAACAGACAGCTTCCAACCTTCTGCTCCAGAGTACCCCATCCCGAGGCATGGAGGCTGGATGCTCCCCCATTCCCTTGGGAGATGTACCCTTATGCATTCCCCCATTCTCTCTTATGCAAAAAGTTCTGCTGAAAATTCAGAAAAAAAAACTCAAATCTTGTTGGTGACTCCCTATTGGTCAAGGCAGCACTGGTTCCCCCTATTACTCAGTCTAGCCAAGGGCAGTCACTGCAAGTTACCCCACTGGCTTTACCTGCTCACACAGGAGAAAGGAACACTCTTACACCCCCCAGCTCTCCATCCTGAACCTTACACTGTGGGTGATAGGGTACTAATACCTTTCAGACACCTATACACAGAGGATGTGCTCCAGGATTTGCAGGAGGCTAGGAAACCAACTGCCTGGAAATCGTACCTATCCAAGTGGAAGAGATTTTCTGTCTGGTGTCAAAAATGCAATATACAACCACTGGCAGTAGAACCTGCAGTGGTGTTGTCCTGCCTATGTGATTTGATGAAGTCTGGACTATCTTATTTATATCATCAAGACCCATGTACCTGCTGTCTCTGCATGCCTGCCACTCGCACCACATTTGGCTTTTCTTGAAAAGGGTTCTGCACCTCAGACCCCTAAGGAAGACCAT
The DNA here is from genome assembly GCF_019279795.1 of Protopterus annectens. NCBI lineage: Eukaryota > Metazoa > Chordata > Ceratodontiformes > Protopteridae > Protopterus > Protopterus annectens. Next base: position 808,016,128 of record NC_056743.1, read on the forward strand.
TCTGCCTCCTTGTGATCTAAATTTTGTACTGGAGAGATTGACTCTCCCACCATTTGAGCCAGCCAAAGACTGCTCCCTCCAACACTCTACTTGGAAAATTATACTCTTGGTAGCCATCTCTTCAGCCAGAAGGGTTTTGGAACTTCAGGCCCTTATGGACTCTCATCCATTTACGGTCTTCCACAAGGACAGGGTGTGTTTACATACCAACTCAACCTTCATGCCCAAAGTGATCAATGAACTGCCCTTGAATCGGCCATCAACCTATCACCCTTTTTCCTTTCACCCCAAAACCTGACGGAAAGTATACTTCATTCCTTTGATGCTTACAGACAACTCCAATACTATTTGGCTAAGACCAAACCCATCCGTAAGTCAGACAGGCTCTTCATCTCCTACCACCCAAGAGCCCTGGGACACCCTGTTTTCAAGCAAACCATATCATCTTAGATATCTAAAACAATCTCCTTTTGTTATACAACCCATGGCAGAAGGCTTCCCTCACCAGTAAAGACACACTCCACTAGGGCAGGGTCCTCTTCAGGGGTCTTTTTCATGGGTTTGGATACAGCTGCTATTTTAGAAGAAGCAGGCACATGGTCCTCTGTCCATATCTTCACCAAACACTACAAGCTGGACATCGTTTCTAGAGCCAAAGCAGGGTTTGCCAGAGTCATTCTTCATGTATTTGTGGAAAATGCTTCTAGTCCTCCACCCAAATCTTAGTTCAGTAGCTTTTTCACTCTCCCTTTTGTTATGGATACAGCAGTATATGAATAGAAGGACATAGTATTTTGTGTAAATACTATGCCATAACTTTAGATGTCCTTCTCTTCCGTATGCTGATCTATAGTTTCCCACCCAGCCTTCCTTTTCACACTTGCCTGACTCCTGGAGTACCCACTCCATAGTCGCAGGTTCAGGTGGCATTCAGTCCTGAGGTAGATGTTCTTCGTGTTTCACTGTTGCAGTTATCACTTGTGGGTTATTCCTGCTGGGTAGCCCTTGGTCGGCCCGAATACCAGAGTCAAGCTTTTCCCCTGCTCCGGCTGCAAAGCAAAAGCTGTTTGTGTGTGTGCCGGTCGGTGTCAGAGTGGACGTTGAATCTGAAAATGGCTAAAGCTAAGTACCCAGTTGGGGACCTTTTTCTTGCACTAACCAATATCCGAAAAAGTAAATAATTGTGGAAAACAAATACCACACCGAGACTTCCATACTTTGTGCATTAGTTATCTAGGCCCAGACCACGACATTCACCATTGTTGGTTCTGATTCTAGAACTATGCCCCATAGAGATGAATTTGTAGCCAGGCATTTTTGAAGTAGTTCCTCACATTACGAAATGGCATCCATTGGTCAGCAGTCTGTAGATATTCCCAAAAAATTAAAATATAAAGAAAGGGACAGACCACAAAAACGTAAGCCTTCAGATGACCCATCCCAGAGGCAAGTAGTCAGTTTTCAGGAATTCAGTGAGGTGCATTCACAGCCCCTGATGCCCAACTCGTTTCCTTTGCAGGCCTCTACCGAGACCCTTTCGGAGTCCAGTATGCTGCCTGGAAATGCTTCATCATCCGATCCCTCAGTTGTTAGCTTCAGTTGGGCCCTACCGCCTGCTTATCAACAGCACACCTTGGACACAGGCACCGGCTTCCAAGGAGGTTCTTAACACAACCGATTCAAGGCAAAAAATGACTTCTTCGCCTCTGACTACTGCATCCCAATGACTAAGGTCTAAAAGCAAGACCACCCCAAAGAAAACAGTCTCTAGTCGCCATCTTACTCCTCCTCCACAACCTCAGACACAGTTATTGAAAATGGCGGAGGACCTCATCACTTTCATCAGGGGTAGCCATACCAGTCCTAAAAGAAAGGGAGATACTTCCCCTGAAGTTCACACAGAGACGGATTCTGAAATTTCAGACTACCTGGATACAGATGAGGAACAACCACCTTCCACCTCCTTTGAGGATTCTGATGCAGAGGAATCTATTTCTTCTGCCTCCCCCCTGAGGATCTTTCATTTGGGGAAACCCTGCACACACTCAGAGAGCATTTCCACAGGGAAGCCCAAGATTATCCTCAGTCTAAGAAAAGACTAAGAGAGTTTCTAGATCTTCCTCAGCACAGACCCTTGGCCATCCCTCCTATTCTGGATGTGGTAGATGATGTTTTCAATGAATCCCCCTGATGCCCTACCGCCTGCTCCTAGAAAACCTGACCGGTACTACAAGGGTGCCTGATTCACATAAGTATTTGTTTAAAAACCTTGCAACAGACCCAGAGGTCATCACACAGGGGCTAAAAGGGGCCAAGGCTAGCTCATCTAAAAACCCATTTCCCTCTGACAAGGACTCGAGCTCTGGACAAAAGTGTACACCTCTACAACCTTAGCTTTTAAAGCTCTTAACTGCCAGTTCCATGTGCTAAAATATCAACAGCACACCTTGGAACTTACGAAACAAAACATTTCATCTTTACTTGACATTAATACTTCCAAAGAGTTAGCAGATCTTCTGCACTCTACTTCCCAAGTAGCTAAACACTCCCTGCACTGCGGATTTGATGCCCTAGAAGCCTAAGTAAGGCTGCTGTGGCAGGTTCTTTCATTAGGTGGCACACATGGCTAAAAGAACAGCCACTGCCTGATCATGTAAAATCAAAAGTACTTGATGCCCCCTGGATAAAGACAGCTGGTTTGGATCAAAAGCAGAGGAGGTCATCAGAAGATGGCAGATAAAGCTAAATCTGTGCAAACAGACTTCCTCCAGGTTCAACCTCCCAGATTCAGCAGAAACTTACCCTCTAAGCAATGGTCTTTCCCAACCCCCAATAGACAGGTTCAAGGGAGACCTCGCAGGGACAGACCAGTTAGACCACAAAACCAAGGCCAGTGAAGGACTAAGCAGTGACCCTCCACCACTCCCACAGCAGGGAGTTCTAAGTCCACTCACTACTCTAAGAACATGCAATGACTCCCACTCCCCCTCCCATCAGAGGTTAGGAGGAAGGCTTTTCCTTTACAAACAAAACTGGCTGCCTGTAACAAAGGACCAATGGGTATTAATCATTTTTCAGGGCTACAAATTTACCTTCCAACAAGTCCCAACCTTAACAGGTTACCAAAATCTACCTCCAAATCAGTGGGCAGAAGCATTAAAACAAGTGCACATACTCCATGCTCAAGGGGTAGTGGAGCCTGTGCCACAGGAGCAAGCAAGAAAAGGTTTTTACTCCAGACTGTTCCTAGTGCCAAGAAAAGAACGCACTTGGTGACCCATCCTCGACCTGTCCACTCTAAACACCTTCCTAAAGGTCCCAAAATTCAAAATGCTAACTCTTCAAAATTTTTTGCCAATGCTGAACAAAAATGCATGGCTAACCACCCTAGACCTGAAGGATACCTACCTTCATATACCCATAAGGGAGTCTTGCAGAAAATACCTATGCTACAGAGCAGGTTCACATCACTTTCAGTTCTCTGTGCTACCCTTTGGCTTATCTCTGGCTCCCAGGGTCTTCACAAAATGCCTGGCCCCAGTTGCTGCTTTCCGCAGACAGCAAAACATCCAGATTTACCCTTATCTGGATGACTGCCTAATCCAGGCAGACAACAAAGAGAAGTTACTACAGGACCTGCTCTTTGTACAAACAACCCTAACCTCTCTAAGGTTCACTATCAACAGGAAAAAATCAAACCTAAACCCCTCCAAGCAGATCACCTTCTTGGGCACACTCCTGGACACAGCCTCCCAAACAGCCTTTCTCTCACCAGAAAAGCAATGCTTTGTGCCAAATTACTTCTCCCAGTTAGCTCTCAGAAAAAACTCACAGCAAGGAAAATTCTGCAAGCACTGGGTTACATGTCATCCTGCATTCTGATGATTCCCCTGGCCAGGCTGCACATGAGGAAACTCCAGTGGTACCTAAAGAATCTGGTGTCAACATTCTCAATCTATGCAGACCACTCTCCCCCTCATTCCATGCATAAGGAGAGAGTTTCTTTGGTGGGCAGAGCCTGCACTCAGAACAAGGGCCTTCCCTTCACCTACCTTCCTCAAGGCCAGACTATCACCATAGATGCCTCAGACCTAGCTTGGGGTGCTGACACCTGGTACACCCAAGGCTCTTGGGACCTCAAGCATCTTTACTGGTGCTTCAACCTAAAAGGAAATGATGGCGGTTCACAAGGCTATCCCATCCTTCCATACCACATAAAACCAGGAGTCGTCCTCCTAAAACAGACAATACCACAGTCATGTGGTACATCAGCAAGCAGGGGGGCGGGGCACACTTCTACCCTCTCTGCCGTCTAGCCATGAGCCTCTGGCAGACAGCCTCCTACTTGGGCCTACACCTGATAGCCCAGTACATCCCAGGAGTAAACACCCTAGCAGACCATATAAGCAGAAACTACCTAGACCCCCACGAGTGGAAACCCCAAAAGGGGACATTCCTCCAAATCACCAAGGCCTGAGGGACATCAGAAGTGGACCTTTTCGCCTCACAGCACAACAATCAGCTGCACAAATTCTGCACCAGGAAGTTCCACAGCCTAGCTTGGAAAGTCGATCCGGTCTCATTCCAATGGACCAATCTATTCATTTGTGCATCCCCCCTTACTCTCAAGGGTACTGCTCAGAATAAGGCAGGAAGGACCAAAAGCCATCCTTATAGCACCAGATTGGCCCAGGCAACATTGGTACCCCTTGCTGCTCAGCCTGACCAAGGAGACTTACAAACCCCTGCCTTTAACTGCAGACCTTCTGACACAAGCCAGAGGGGAGATTCTGCATCCAAACCTGTACACACACAAACTTTCTGCATGGCTTATCCCCCAGGGACCGGGGATAACCCACAGTTGAGCTAGCAGGTCCTAGACATTATTAAGGAAGCCAGAAGGCCCTTCTGCACCAGGAAATCTTACTCAGAGAAATGGAAAGATTCAACTCCTGGTGCCTATCAAAAGGTCACAGCAGCTCCCAGCCATCCTTCCCACTTATTTTGGACTACCTAGTGGAGCTACTTAACAAGGGCCTCTCATTTTCCTCCATTAAAATCCATATCTCAGCCATTTCAGCAAACTTTCATGCTGAACAGCCTGTCTTCTCTCCCCCTTTGATTAAGCAATTCCTCAGAGGGGTATCTTAACATTAGGCCCCCTAGAAGGGCACCTACTCCAGCCTGGGACCTGAACTATGTCTTAGAAAAACTGACATTGCCTCCCTTTAAACCAGCTGCATCAGCAGCTCTAAAACACCTTTCCTGGAAGACTGCCTTCCTCTTGGTTATTACTTCAGCTAGGAGGGTGTCAGAACTTCAAGCACTCATGGCCACTGAACCCTTCATAATCTTCCATGCAGACAGGGTATCTCTCAGGACTAATCCATCATTCATGCCAAAGGTAGCATCAGATTTGACCCTAAACCAGGCTATACATCTCCCCACCTTTTTTCCAAACCCTCAGAATAAAGGGGAGAGAATTCTGCACACCCACTGGATGTGGACAGACAGTTAAGATACTACCTGGATAGAACAAAGTCCATTAGGAAGATGGATCAACTGTTGGTTGGCTTCACCCCAGGGGAAAAAGGGGAAGCCCATCTCCAAACAGACCATTTCAAAATGGATATCTCACTGCATACAATTCTGCTACACTTTTCATAGAAAAGCTCCTCCTAAATCTGTCAGAACACTTTCCCCTAGGCCAGCCTCTACTTCCACTGCCTTCCTTAGAGGAGTACCCACCAGGGACATCCTGGAAGCTGCCACTTGGACCTTGGTCCACACATTCACCAAACACTACCACCTGCCTCTGTTCTCCAGGGGCTCAGGCAGGCTTTGCCTCTGCCGTCCTGCAAGGCATGCTAGCTCAATCCTAGGAATTTCATACTTCCATCCTCCCCTTCCTCAGCTTTGGGAATCTTCCCACAAGTGATGACTGCAACCGTGAAACCTGAAGAACATAGTACAGTTGTGTACACTTACCATAAATGTAGATGTTCAAGTGTCTTCATTGTTGCTGTCCCATTTTCTCTCCCACCTTCCTCCTTAATCTTATCCTTTTTAGAGATTAACTGTCATTCTGGTGGCCTTGGGCCACCAGGGGCTCTCTATATAACATTTCCTTCAAGGGGTTCCTACAGGTTAGGGCAAGAAAAATGATGTAATGGTGCCAGCTGCTCTCCTTTACACTACTGAAGACCTAACGTCATTCCACAGGTGACAGCATCTGGCGCAGGGGAAAAGCTTGAATATGATATTCAGGCTGACCGATGGCTACCCAGCAGGGATAACCCACAAGTGATGACTGCAACAGTGAATACACTAGAACATCTACATTTATGGTAAGTATACAAAATTGTACTGTGCGTGCTGACGTCCATTTTGTACCTGAAGTCTGTTTATGACCATCGTCCTCAGAGAGAGACACGGGATGTTAACACGTATCCTAGCGGTAGCACCTACTTTTTGTAGAATGGCCGGATGTACATGAGTCGGCCAGAGGAAGACTCCCTTGTGTTATGGATACAGCAGTATGTAGAAAAGAAGAACTTCTAAAGTTATGGTATGATTTTCCACAACAATACTTTCTTCATCACTTACTGTTACAAATGTCAGTTTGACAAAAGTCACCAATGCATATTTATATTTCATATTTTTGTTTCCCAAATGTGTTTTAGAACTTAGCAGCTGCATTTTTATTAAAAACCGTCAAATGTAGTATTTTAAATACTATGTCAGTGTACATTTGTCTCAGTACTTCAAATATCCCATTCTCATGTAATCTTGTATGCTTCACTAAGTACCCTGTGTTATGACTGACGAGGGTCCATGTGACCCAACCAGCTCATTTGCCAGGTTAACAAAAAAAAAGTCACAGTAGTGGTACAGCTGAGATTTGCTAAAATGAGACTTGCTGCTGTGAACATTAAGCAACTAAATTCAAAGAGAAAGAACAGGGAAAGGAAATTGAGGAAACGTGTAAAGTATGACCTTTTGTAGAGTGATAATAGTATGAGACACACCAGCTGACTTCGTAGTGCCTGTTTAACAAGAAAATCCGAACAATTCTGTTTGGGGGTAGTCTGTATAATGAGAAGCAAATGTAGACCAGGTGTCAAGGAAGTGAAAAAATGGGAAATGTCATCACCGTTTTGGATGAGAAAGAAACGGGACACGGTTTACAGACTGAAAACAACTGTGATACTGTGGCCATTGCAGAAGGACTGTTGCTATTACTGAGGTTGTATATAAAGGATAATCCCACGTAAATGAGCATGTCTGATGACAAATCCATGGTATATTTGGGGTACTCTGTAAATTGCTTCAGGTGTAAATACTGTGTATGGAAAGCTCAGACTGGTATATTAAATTATGAGGGGTGGAGTAATCTTGACATGCACCCCCACTGCCTACTGACTTGTCAAGTTCTTTCTATCAATAGGTACTATCTTTTCCAGTGAATGAGAGAGCATTGTGGGAGCACTCCTTTAGGCAGCAATTATGTTGGGGGTGGGTGGTTCTTTATTAAGTCCCATCAGTCCCCTGCACAGATGTTCATCATGTTTCACTGTTGCAGTCATTACTCTTGGGTTATCCTGCTGGCAGGCTACCCACAGTCGGCCTGAATTCCAAAGTCCTGGTCCGGCGTCGGTTGCTGTCACCTCTTCCCTGACGTCATTGCGCCAAGGGTAAAAAAGATGCAGCAGATGCCATTTTCTTCAGTCTTTCTTGCCGCGTGGTGCTCAAAGCAAAAGCAGTTCGCAAGTGCCAGTCGGCCGACTCCTGAGATTTTCAAATCCGAATTTCAGAACCAAAGTCTTCATTAAAGCTAAGTACCCCATTGGGGAAACTTTTTTCTTGCTCCAGACCGATGTCAGAAAAAGTTAACAATTGTATTTCTTGTGGGAAGCAAATACCTCATAAGGATTTTCATTCTTACTGTATTCCTTGCCTAGGTCCTGACCACGATGTTGCTAGCTGTCGGTTTTGTGCTAGATTTAACCAACGCACTATTAAGCATTGGTTCGATTTTGCATTTCATTACTTTGGCCGAAGGTTTAATTATATAATGCTGTCGGAACAGCTGACGACCGGAGTTTACAAAAAATGCAAGGAAAAGGAAAAGGATAGGCATCCGAGGTCCAAAACCAACAACGAGACCTCCGTTAGGCCAGTCGCCAGTTCTCAGTGAGGTGTTTTCGCAGCCCCTGGCACCCACTACCTCAGAGCCACAAGCCGCTTCTGACTCCCACGTGGAGCAGACTGGGTCTCTGGATATCAAGGTATTGGACACCATTGGTCAGATGGGTCCGGAACCGCTGAGCAGGCATCTGCTTCTGAGGGTGTCTTCAGACCTACACAGTTATATGTTAAACCATCTTCAGCTTCAAAGACAAAGACTAAAGCAGCTTTAAAGACAAAGAAACAAGTACAGCATTCTCCTACTCAGACTTCCATGCCTAAAAAACAGATGCTTAAAATGGCCGAAGACCTAATTACTTTGATCAGGGGTTCCCATCCTCCTCCTGATAAGAGGCCTAGGCAAGAGACAGAAACTGATTCTTGCTGATCAGGTTTCTATTTCCTCTGATTCCTCTTCTGAACAGGGTTATTCTATTCCTCCCTCTGAGGACTCTGATGCTGAAGAATCCTTTCCTTCAGTCTCTCCTCCTGAGGATTATTCTTTTGGGGAAACCCTGCATACCACGAGGGAGCATTTCCACTGGGAGAGCCAAGATTACTCAGAATCTAAGAAAAGGCTCAGAGACTTTCTGCTACTACCTCAGCACAGACCCCTTGCTATTCCACCTGTTCTAGACATTGTAGATGATGTATTTTCAGAGTCTGGCCTGTCCCCTAACTCTTTACCCCCTGCACCTGCTAAGCCAGACATACTACAGGGTCCCAAATTCTCATAAATTCCTATATAAAAACCCCACTGCTGACCCAGAAACTATATCTCAGGGTCCCAAAGGGGTCAGAGCTTCCACTGCAAAAAACCCTGTCCCCTCTGATAGGGATTCTAGGGCACTGGACAGATGGGGGAAAAAAGTTTACACTTCTGCTACCTTGGCTGTAAGGGTTTTAAATTGTCAGTTTCATATGCTTAAATATCAGCATATATATATATATATATATATATATATATATATATTAATGTCACTGCTTAAACAGAAAATGATGACAAATTCTGAATGTTCAGAGAACAAGGAAATGCAGGATTTATTGCATGCAGCTGAACAAGTGGGAAAACATACTTTGCAATGTGGTTATGATTCACTGGAGGCCTCTTGCAGGGCCGCTGTTACAGGTTCTGTTATTAGAAGGCATGCTTCGTTAAAGGAACAGAATCTGCCTGATCATGTTAAAGCAAAATTATTAGATGCTCCATTACAGCATGATACTTTGTTTGGTGCTAAAGCAGAAGAGGTGTTGAAGAAAATGGAGGCTAAAGTGAAATCCATGCAGACAGTTAAGGATTTTTTTACAGGTACAGCCACCCAGATTTAGCAGGAACTGGCCTTCAAAAAAGTGGTCCTTTCCAGTGTCAGACAGATCACAAAGAGGCAGGTACAGACGTCCCAGAGGCAGATCACAGCCCCAAGGCTCATACAGGCCTAAACAATGGGGTGCTCCTACCTCCAAAAGCAGAGAAGACAAATCACAACCTTACAGGAAACAGTCCCAATGACTTTCCTCTGCCAGATCCAAACACTTTTCTTTTGGCAGCCCCCTTAGGGGGAAACTAACACTTTTTTCACCAAATTGGCAAATGATTACCCAAGACAAATGGGTCTTGAACATAGTGTCCCAGGGCTACAGGTTCCATTTTCACACCCTACCAAGGGCAAAAGGTATACCAAACCTACCACACAATCAATGGGCAGAGGCACAAAAGCAAATTACAGCCCTCATGGACATGGGGGTCATTCAACAAGTACCACAACAAGAGCAGGGGCAAGGATTTTACTCGAGACTTTTTTCTTGGTGCCCAGAAAGGACAAAACCTGGAGACCAATACTGGACCTGTCTATACTAAACACATTTCTGGAGGTTCCAAAATTCAAGATGTTGACTCTACAGCAGCTACTGCCCATGTTGGGCAAGAAGGCTTGGCTCGTGACTTTGGACTTACGAGAGGCATACCTGCATGTCCCAATCAGACAATCTTGCAGAAGATACCTCAGATACCTGGCCCAATGCACTACCAATTCTCTGCACTGTCCTTTGGCTTATCTACTGCGCCCAGGGTCTTCACAAAATGCCTGGCACCAGTAATTGCATTTTGTAGACAAAGAGGAATTCAAATATATCCCTACTTTCAAGCAGAGAACAAAGACATTCTTCTAAAGCATCTATCATTTGTAAAAAGATTACTAATTTGCCTAGGGTACACAGTAAATGAAAAGAAATCAAAACTAGTACCCTCTCAAGAGATGATATTCCGGGGTGCAAGCTTAAATACAACTGCCCAGATGGCTTATCTCACGCCAGACAAACAAAGGCAACTGACTTCTTACTACACAAAGTTGGCAACAAAGACCCAGTTATCTGCAAGGACAATCCTGCAGGCCTTGGGCTTCATGGCATCCTGCATTCTACTAATTCCATATGCCAGACTGCATATGAGGAAACTACAATGGTATCTAAAAAGTGTTTAGACTCAGCATTGCCACAGCCTGGAGACAATATTTACCCTCATTCCCTGCCTGCAACAGGAGTTTCGATGGTAGGCACAGGCCTGTCACCTCAACAAGGGTCTGCCATTCACTTTACCCACAGCCAGACAGACACTGACAAAGGATGCATCAGATTATGCCTGGGGGCCCATATGGCAGGAAAATGTATTCAGGGCACATGGCCTGCAAGCCAGATGCATCTTCATATCAATCAAAAAGAGATGCTAGCTGTTCAGAATGCCCTGACAGCTTTCAAGGATCTTCTTCATCCAGGACAGCTACTGATAAAGACGGACAATACTATGGTCATGTGGTACATAAACAAGCAGGGAGGCACACATTCTTACCCCCTCTGCCGACAAGCAATGACCTTGTGGGACACGGCATTGACTTAACAAGTTCACCTGCAAGCACAATTCCTGCCAGGAAAAACAAATACTCTGGCAGACGAACTAAGCAGAAACCTCATGGATCCCCACGAGTGGAAACTGGATCCACAAGTATTCAGCATGATAACAAGGAAATGGGGATGCCCAGAGATAGATCTGTTTGCCTCCCCTCACAACTATCAATTACAGAGATTTTGCACAGGGACTTATCACAAACAAGCATGGAGAGTGGACGCCCTATCCTTCAGCTGGAAAAACCTAACAGTATATGCCTTTCCTCCACTGCCTCTCCTTCCCAAGGTACTCCTAAAGGTCAGACAAGAGAAGCCAAAAATTATACTGATTGCACCAGACTGGCCACGGCAGTACTGGTACCCAATCCTAAAGAGCTTGTCTCAAGGTCCAGCATGGATATTGCCTCAAACTTCTCACTTGCTGACCCAACAAAACAATCCGATCCTGCACAGCCAACTCAGGACCTTAAATCTGGCAGCATGGCGGATAATGTAGCCATTCAGAACACTCCTCTTTCAAAAGCTGTTATGGATGTTATCTTGGAGGCCAGGAGGCCCAGTACCAGAAAATCATATGCAGAAAAATGGAAGAGATTCTGTGCTTGGAACCGGGAACAAGGCATTGACATGTATGTACCAAATATACCTCAGATTTTACAATACCTAACTGAGATGCTGGACAAAGGCCTTTCTTTTTCATCAATTAAGATTCATGCCTCTGCTATTTCAGCCCATGACAATACGGAACCACCTATCTTTTCTCATCCTTTAATAAGGCAGTACCATAGAGGGGCCAGAAACATCAGGCCTCCAAGGAGAGCACCAATTCCGGCATGGGAACCTCAATTATGGCTTGGAAAAACTCACACTGCCTCCTTTTGAGCCAGCCTCAACAGCTGATATAAAATTCTTATCCTGGAAAACAGCTCTGCTCCTAGCAATAACCTCTGCAAGACGAGTCTCGGAGTTACAAGCGCTCATGGCTGTGGAACCTTTTATCATTTTTCATCCAGACAGGGTTTCTCTGAGGACAAACCCAACATTTATGCCTAAGGTGGTGTCCAGTGTGGCCCTCAACCAAACCATTCACTTGCCTACCTTTTATCCAAACCCACAGAACAAGGGTGAGAAAATTCTGCATTCTTTGGACATACACAGACAGCTACGCTTCTACTTGGACAGAACTAAAGCTTTCAGAAAGACTGAGCAACTTTTAGTGTCATATGCTACAGGATCACAAGGAAAGGCTATCTCAAAACAGACTATTTCTAAATGGATAGGTCATTGCATCCGTTTCTGCTTTTCTCAGCATGGCAAATCAGTGCCTAAGGGCATTAGGCCTCATTCTACTAGAGCAGCAGCGACTTCAGCAGCCTTCCTCAGAGGAGTACCAACCAAAGACATCTTAGAGGCTGCAACTTGGAGTTCAGTGCACACTTTTACAAAGCACTACCACTTACCTCTTTACTCTAAATCCAGAGCAGGCTTTGCCACTGCAGTTCTGCAGGGCCTCATAGCCTCTCCTAATCTTGTTTAGCTCAGCCACCCATCCTCCGCTTTAGGATTCAACCCAACAGTAATGACTGCAACAATGAAACATGATGAACATAGTACAGTTGTGTACCTACCATAAATGTAGATGTTCGAGTGTATTCACTGTTGCAGTCCGGGTTAACCTCCCACCCTTCTCCCTTGCTGGGATTTATCTGTACTTCTCTAGTCTATACAACCTATGTGGTGTATTTGCTTTTAGATGAAGGAAATGTTTCTTTACTGCATGTATGTTTATTGGCATAATATATTTAGCCTACCCTTTTGGGGGTACCTGACATCTGGGGCAAGAAAAACTGAAGAAAATGGCGTTGGCTGCATCGTTTTATACCCCTGGCGCACTGATGTCAGGGAAGAGGCGACAGCAACCGACGCCGGACCAGGACTTTGGAATTCAGGCCGACTGTGGGTAGCCTGCCAGCAGGATAACCCAAGAGTAATGACTGCAACAGTGAATACACTTTAACATCTACATTTATGGTAGGTACACAACTGTACTTTCTGAAACATCCCAAGGAGTGGCATGCAGTGGACCTTACTTTGAAGTTCATGCCTTCATGTGCAACATAATTATGACTCTGTACCTTTCTAGGCAGCACCTCTGTGTCATCCCTTATCTCCACCAGAGATTCTACACAAAGCAGGTGCCTGGCCACAAATTCCTGGCAACTGTCTAGATTCTAAACTAAATAATCTTTTCCCCTCTGTGTTACCAGGTTCCAGCAAGTTCTTGGCTATTGGAAATCATTCAAAATGGATAGATGTGGCAGTGGGATTTCATCCCTCCAACCCTAGTAATTCAGCCTCATTTTTAACATCAAGCCCATCTCTTTCGTTCCATCATTTTCTCAAACGCTCTCCCAAGGCATGAGAGAATGCAGCAGAAAATCAAAAAAGAATGGAATTCAGTTCAGTAATGTTTCTAATGCCCCCAAAAAGGTATCTGTAAGCCTGTTCTTAGATCTTCTTGTCAGGGTCCTAAATTTCAGAATGCTCATCTTGCAGTCCCTTTTTCCCCTCTTCTGAGTTTCTTTGTAATTGTAGAACCTTAAAGATGCCTATCACCATATTTCTTTTCAGTGAAGTTTCAGATGCTTTTTATGGATTTCTATTTCTGGTTTTGGTTCTCTTCTTACCCTCAAAGTGTTTAGCCACAGTGATTGCTTTTGCAGGCTAGAAGGAATTCATATTTTCCCTACCCGAATGACTACCTCATTTTTGCAGACTCTGTTCCAAGTTAAGAATCTCTCTTTTGCTTTAAAAAAAAGTTTTCATCTTGGTCTGGGCAAATCATTTCACATTTCTTTCCACAGTAACATTTCTGGATTGCCTGCTAGACATTTCCCAAATTATGACTTTTCTGCCTTAGAAAAAAGTAACCAAGGACAGCTTTTTTAATTTCATCAACAACCTCTAAGTACATCCAGGAAATACCTCCAGATTTTAGGATTTATGGCTTCTACTGTTCTCATGATTCCTCTAGTCAGTTTACACACGAGGAAAAGTTCAGTGGCTTCTCATATCTGCCTGAACCTAGCAATAACATCCTTGGTCAGTTCAAATCCTTATGCTGAATTTTTTGGGAAGGAGTCTTGCTGGTGGACAGACCAACTGATTTTAATCCCTGGACTTCCAGTAGTCCTCCAAGTCCCTTCTCAGTCTGAGACAATGGATGCCTCAGACTTTGCGCTGGCAGCTTTTTCCAAGGGATTCATGATACAGAATGTTTGGGTTCATCATTTTGAAAGCAAATAAAATAATGACATTGATAAATACTTTAAAGTGTCTGGATCATTTGTGGCCTCCAGGCCTTTTTTTGGTAATCACAGACAGCACCACTGTAATGTAAACAAGCAAGAGGGGACCAGGACATATGCCCTTGCAGACTAGGTGTGATAGCCTGGGATTATGAAATTCAACACAATCTGTTCCTACAGACTACAGAGATTCTGTACGAGCAGAATACTGTGGTAGAGACTCTGAGCAGGTCAAGGCCAGACCCTAGTGAATGGAAGTTGCATTCTTCCAAGACATAACCCACTTGTGGTGAACTCTTCAAGAAGATTTTTTGCCACCTTTCACAACTGCTGGAAAATTTTAACTTCATAGCTCTCCTTGCAGAAAGGCTTGTAAAGCAGATGTTTGCCTTTCCATGGGCATGAATGTTGCTACATGCCTTTCTTCTAATAACTAGAGCTCTTATAGACCCAGGACACTGAAATTATTGGCCCAGACAGCAGTGTTTCTCCTTTCTCTTGAAAATGGCCAGGGACAGTTAGCACAAACTTAATCACACAGGACGGGGAATGTCTAATTCATTCCAGCCTTCTAATTCTCTGTCTGATGGCCTGGATGTTAAAAAAGTTTTGATCCCTCTTCTGAGGATGTGCAGCAGGTTTTAAATGTGGCTAGGAAACATGCTGCTAGAAAATCCTGTTTGGATAAGCTGAAAAGGTTTTTCAGCTGCGGCCATAAAATAAATTGTGGCCCTTTTACTGTTGAAGCTCCTTTGGTTCTTGCATATCTCTACAAATTGCTCAAATCTGGCCTTTCTCATTAAGCTTCAGTTATTGGACATTTCTGTCTGCCTGCCTTAGACCCCCCTTTCTTCCTTATCTCAAAACAGTTTTTGAAAGGGATACATCACGTTGCCCATCTATAAACAGGTGGCTTCTCCTTGGGATCTAAGCTTTGTAGTGGAAAAACTTGCTGTTTTTCCTTTTAAACCAGCTCATCAGACTGATTTAATGTTCTTAATATGGACAGCTGTGTTACTCACTGCCCCGACTTTAGCTAAGATAGTGTTTGAGTTGCAAGCCCTGATGGTAGTTCAGCCTTATGTGTCACCTTTCATTAGGTGTATCCTTAAGAACTAACTTACCATTCATACCAAAAGTGTTATCAGAATTCACTTTAAATCAATCTGTTCATCTTCCTGCTTTTGTTCTTGAAACAAATATAAAGGGGAGGTAATACTACAGTACCCCTAATGCCCACATGCAGCTCAGATGCTATAAATAGGACTAAGAACTTCAGATCCTTTGATCAACCTTTCATTTCCTATGAAGCAAAGAAAAAAGGACAAGTGTCAAAGCAGACCAGTTTTTCAAATGGTTGTCCTGTACAATCCAGTTTTGTTATCAGCATGGAAAGGTCCTTCCTATCACAGACAAAGTCGTTTGTACAAGAGAGTTGGTTACTATAAGAGTCCTCCCCTTTCCAAAAAAGCTCAAGAAGTATTATAAAGGCAGCAACTTTGTCATCTGTACACACTTTTACTGAACATTGTAAGACTGACGTTTTCTTTTCCCTAGATCAAAAAATGTATTATGCCAGGACTCTCCTCCAGAGTCTTCTAGACTCTGTCCCTTCCTTCTCCCTTGCTATCTAAACTTTGGTAACTTTCCCATATAGCTTGGGCCATGGCAACAGTGATCTAATGATAAACCTAGCACACACATGCACGTAAAGTTCCTATAACAATAGATGTTCAGATAGAGCACTCTTGCAGTACTAACACCCTCCATCCTTCCCCCTTTCTTATCCTTCCTTTATAAATCCTCAACTTATTTTTCTTTTTTTAATCTGTCAGGGTAGGGATCCCCTCATCCCTACCTTTTAATCTTTCTCCTAACACACGACTAATGATTTTAGGGCTCTAGCCTCCCATATGTGCGAATCAGGAAATCTCTGAAATTTTGGGTCCAGTTCAAACACTTTTATTCTGGCACATTCTTGTGCTTCTCTGTACAGATGGGCATGCCCAAGAGCTTTGAATACTGGATGAACGTTTGGTGGGATCCATACCATATAGGGTGATATGGATGTGAGGTACGGTTTGATTCCCAAAATCTTCAGTTGTCTGCTGTGTGATCTTGGACAAGTCACTTAACCAGACAGTGCATTGGGGCAACTGAGAATTTGGGCTAGGTTCCTCAGGGGTCTCTTAAACTGCATGCCTAGTAACTACCTGTGAACTTACAGCTTAGGCTACTGCAGCAGTAATATATTCAAACATCTTCTGTTATGGTAAGGCTACTTACACAAGTGTGCTTTTGCAGTTTGTATTCATCTGGGCTACCTTGCACACCCAAGCTGTAGGCTCTATCGGCTAATGTAAAAAACGATGAGCGACTCTTCTGGAGTGGGTTTTGTTGGGGAAATAGGTTTACTGCTGCTGCAGAGCATGCCAAGGAAGTCTAAGGCCTGTTGAAACAAATGCTGTAGTTAATGGTGGAGTGGGGCATAGCATGATCAGTGGGTCTATACCCAAAAACCCATGATGCATTCTCTGCTTTCTGTTCACTGCTTACTGTATTTCCCAAACAGGGAATATGTCCAGCAGGCTACACGAATAGAGACCTCTGGCTACCAGATCTGCGTCCCTTCCCTCTGTTGTCAGCCTTGATCTATATTGAACCCTAAGGCTTTGTTTTCTTTAAGGAGGACCCACTGGGCTGGGCTTAGACTGGGTGACTGATGGTGAGTATAAAAAAGAAAAAAAAAGATTGCTTTCTGCAGATGCTCAGGGGATTCACAGCTTGTGGTGGAAGCAGTTGATAGGCATTATAAAAATGTGTTTTCCGATAGAATATATAGTCTGGTTTTGCTGGGACAGCATTAGTTTGGTCATGTTGATTTTTGGCTTTGCTTGAGAACATGAAAGCTCACCAACTTGCTCATCAGCACATTATAGTTCATGAATATTTAAAAATACAAGATAAAAGGTCAAAGATTTCAGAACAGATGTAAATCTATTGATTAACCAATTATACAAGTAAAACTCAAACAAACAAATACAAGATATCTGTGCTCATTTAAAATGGACATAAATACTGAATACTGAATAAACACTGCCAACATTATAGTTCAGAAAAAAAACAAACTGATAGAAATAGCATAATGTCAAATGTTTTACTACCACATATGTGAAATGTGATTTGCAGGGAGCAAGGCGTCTTGAAGCAGGATATGGGAATCCCATGCCCTTGCTCCTTAAACATGGCAATTCAGTATTTTTCCTTTTTCCTGAGTTTATTTGACTTTGGTTATATATTATATAAGTAGAACTGGATGGGGTGAAGCTGTCCCAACATAGAATTGCAGGGGGGTTACCCCACAGTGAAATTATTTTATATTTTATGGCTGGGTTTAATTTGCTAATATGGCAGTTTATTTGGTTTGTTTTGAGGATGTTTGATTTGTCATTTGTTACTCTGCCAGATGGCATGGTTCCTTTTACTTTTAGAGTAGTGAATTTCATGAGAAGTGTATGGTTCACTAATGTTTTCTTTCTTTTTCAGACATGGATATGCTTGATCTCATTGGGGCTATCATTCCTAGACTGCAATAACATGGTAAGCAGCAGGGGGATCCTCTTGGCAGAAGAGCAAGCTGAGTCTGAAAGCTAAGCACTTTGAAAACTGGGTCTGTCTGTCTAGGGTACAGGTAGCCATCAGAGCCAGTGTTGTTCTATGGTTTACTGTGTGAACGTACCACAATGTATGTGCAGTTAGCACAGAGGGCTTTATTGTGGGTACCATACCTACATGAAACTATTTGTAATTTTTATTGTTAAAAAAAACCCTAAAATGTATGTATATGCAAGTTATTGCACATTTGTTGCAGAATTGTAAAAAGACTTCGGTTTCCTTTGCTGGCCACATTTCCATTTAATTACAGTGCTGTAAATGTGTGTTTTTAATTACAGCTGGCTTATTAACTGCATTGCAATGCATATTTTTAAAATAAGAAACAAATATACGAGTATACAAATTTTTGACAAAAAATGTAATGCAGAACATTAGTATTCCTAATGACTGTTTTTTACCTGTAGGATCTAAAATACAGAATAGTGACTCTGAAAATTAATTCCTACTGAAATGCATTTGCACTTTCAGGTCCATGCAGTCTCTAAAACTACATAAAATCTCATTCCTTTAGTAGAAAACACTTGTAAGTTACGAGGGTAATTAAATAAAAATGGTAATGTGAGAGGAGAATTGTCCACATTACTATAGAATGTAGTTCACTATATGTTTTCCATAGTAGTATCAAAAGACAACTGCAAAAAAGATACATGTATCTGCCTGCAAACAAGTCCTTTCTACTACCCTTGTTTCCATCCCAACTTAGAAGAAAAAAATATTGCAAGATATTAGTCCAAACCAAGCCCATAACTTTGTTTTCCTTGGCCTTTTTATTGCTTTGTTTTTCTTTGAACTGATTTTTACATTGATTATTAGATCATGACCCCATGCCTTTTGGTTCATCTTCCTGCCTTACACTTTTATTGCAACTTATTTTTCTGTGTAATTTTTGTATGTATTTGTGTTGTGTTCACTTATTTTGCATGTTGGTATTTGCATGTCTGTAGGAACACAATTGTGTATTTCTCAGCTGCTGCCTAACTTGTAATTTAAGAGATGTACTCCCTTAGAAGGCATGATTTACATTAAAATGAATTTCCCTTTTTAGCAAGTATGCTAGCAAGATAGTCATTCCTTTGAATGCTAAAGAATTATCTTATTTCAGAGATGGACAAGGCTAGTAAGACCTCTCGCATCCCTCTTCCCACCCAAACCTAGGCAGAAGCAGAGAGTGTTTTTTTCTCTCTCTCTCTGTCCTTGGAAGAGGACTTGGAGGACTTTTTCTGAGGTAGACAAGAGCTGCCAAGGTGGAGGATGCTCTCTGCACCATTTTGGAGTCCCAGAGCCAGTTGTTGTGATCCGTTTTAGATGAACATAGTCCCAATGGTTAAAGAACCTTACTGCCCTACCAGCTGATAAGACCTGTAAATTCTTGGGCAGAGTGGACCGAATGGCATTTTCTGCACCTTCCTGTGGTTTAGTTCCCAAAGTTGTCTGTTTCTCCTTATCCGTCTGGTATCTAGATTCGGGTTCTGTCTAGTGGATCAACTAATAAAAAAAGCTTTCAAGCTTCAGAATCTGTGTTGAAGGAGCTGTTGGTCCAGACCTTTGTTGTGGCATTCACAGTGAGTTGTGATTTGGCCTGTTAATTCTCTCCTGATACTAGAGCTAGGACAACAATATCAGGCATTTGCCTTCATAAAATTGCATTGTCAGGATTTCCATTCTCAAGTAAGATTTCAGGCCGTCCATCCTGGATGCGTCCCCTCTGGGGGGAGGTTCTGTTCAATCAGCCCTTCTAGGATATGATTCTCACTGTGGATGACAGCCATTTTGAACCTCCCCCCCCCCATCTCTTAAATTATCTTCCAGGCCAGGCCAACCCTCCAGGGAAGCAGCAGCAGCCCACTTAATAGCGTAAAGTAATCCTTGCATGGCATCATGTGGTCTTATCCCTGTTTGTGCCATTCCAGTGCAGGGGTGTGAACCTGCCAGCTCACCAACCACATTCTTGGCTGATATCCAAGACACCATTTACAGAGCCATTGCAAAAGAATAATGGGTTCTTGTTATAACTGTTGATATCCTTCCCTAGAAAGGGCTCTACATATAGAACAAGCACTGTCCACAGAGCTGTTAGTTGCTCCTTAGATGAACTGTAGAGTCTGACTCTCCTTTGGGATGAGGCCTGAGGTTTAGCTACAGCCTCCTGGTAAGACCCTGTGGTGATGAGACTTCACTGCTGAACCTCAGCAGCTTCGGTATTAGACCCAGTCAAGTTCCGTATGGTGACTTTCCAGGGAGTCATTGTCTACTCCTGATATTTGAAGGTGATGTGGCCCTTACAGAAAAAAAGAAAGAAAAGCACTCCGATTAGGTTTTAAGTACTTCATTTTTTTTTTCATGGATTCCAAAGTCTAGTATGAGCAAAAAACGGGTAGAACTGCTTCAATCATACTTTCTTTGTTGCATTGCTAAGTGCCAAAGAGAGGGGAGACTGCACTCTGATGGAAGAAAAACACTTGAAAATTGCATGCAGCTGTTTAAGAAACAAAAATGGCTACATATAAAGTTCCCTTTGCAAAGAACCTAAAGGAGAACTGTTTTGAAGATAAAATGTTAGTGCAATTTCATATTCATGCATGCCAACACTCTTGTGGCAACGAACATCTCTTAAATATTCGAAGGTAAAATAAAAATGTGTTTTAAAGCTTCGTGCCTTCCCATTGTCCTGTGTTAATTTTCTCATGACAGATCAGATGAAATTGCATAAATGAGTAGAAAGAATTTAAATAGTTAACTGGTGAGATGAAAGCACTTGTAAATAAAGTATGTAATCCGCCAAACTTTTAACAGGCTAGCAGTTACTCGATTGATTTAAAATTGTTTTTAATTTATCAGTCAACTATTAAGTGATTTTTTCCCACTTGTGTAATTTTGTTCTGCTGTCTCTAATGTAGGTTGATGGGGAGGAAGGAGATGTTTTTGCAGTGCTGCTGTGTTTGGCAGGAGTTTTGAAAGGTATTCTTTTACTGACTAAGAAACTTCAGTATATTTAAGCTGCACTAAAACATTTTGCCTTTAGAAGAACTGATGGAAATCAAATGAGATTAGAGAACACACACCTTTAATTGCCTGTGTGTTGCATTGCACTTTGCGTTTTGGTTTGTCATGGAGGATTAAGGGCATTAACAAGAAACCGTCCATTCTACCTATTGCATGACAAACTATGACTGTTCTGGGTGCCTGCCTGCCGCAAGCTCTCTAAGCAGCACTGAGGATTGTCTTCCTCCTCAGGGGATTCCTTTTGAGTTATGTGGGACCTAAGCTGAGTGGGATGAAATGAATGAACCAGTTTATGGATGGGTATTAAGGTCATACAGAGGATGTGAGTGCCAGGCACAGTATATTAAAGTAAACACTTCTGTTACTGTCTAATGTATGATATGTTACGGAGTGTGTATGTATGACTGTGCATGCAGCAAAACCCCAGTGTTGAAGGATAAACACACAACACGAGCTTGAAATATGTAGCATTACTGTTGAGAAGTGACATGCAAGGTTTTCAGGCAGCCAGTCCATTTTAGATGGTAAATATACAACTTTCTGAATCCTCTTTCTTAATTGCAACCCCGTTTTACAGCAGCTTCTGCTCTAGTTTGAATAAATGTAATTCTTTCAGTTCTTTTATAAATGCAACAGCATCATGCTGTTTGGTGTTGGTGTCAGTCTTGTTAAGGTGTACTGTGGAAAACAGTGGTATATTATGTAAGGAGGTGTTATATAATCCTTTGCGGCATTATGGTTGTGAAAAGTGGAATAGTGAGAGAAAAGCTGCCTGATTTCAGACTTTTATGTTTATGCTTTCTGTTTAAAACACATTCATGAATTTCTCTATTTTGTATATTTTCCTGTATCACTAGTTGCAAAAGAATCACAGGTGAGCGGAATGGCAGAAGAATGTAGAACGGTGGTATAATGATGCTGTGCAGGAGGGGGGTATACAGACATAATTTCTCTCATTTATTTAAATGTGAGTGAATACATCAGAGCTTTACACTTGCATTTGTGGAGTATCTCTTGCAGGTGATGTTTTCAGTTTAGTAGTACAAGGTTTTGGTTTTGTACAGTAAATAGATACTGATTTGTGGTGGTTGTTTGACATGCATTGCATGTTAGTATAGAACTGCACCAAATTAATGTAGTACTTCCACAAGGCCACGTTGAGAAGCTGCTACAGATTTTTTAAGCTTAACAAATTAGAAATATAGCAGTAATTAAGATATGATTGCCCAGCAGCTGAGAATTTTATGGCATGTAAATATCCAATCAGTTTATTTTCCACAGATAGTCATTTCTGCCAGGTCAGGAAGCTCTCCTAATTTCCATATTGAAAGTGTTATCATATCAAACGGAAAATTTGTACTAAGCCAAGCCCCCTACCACCTCCATACTCATGGGGTCCTCCGTTAGCAGCCTGGTCTTCAGTGGCAATATGCTTGCTTGAGTGCGATCTTTCTCCACAGTACTACAGTTTGGTATTTATTATCCACTGCTGGTCCAGGTTATGCAAGATGGGGAGTGGTCCCAAGAGTCACAACTGCTGCATATGGCAGCTTGATTTAATTTGTGTGTAACTCTACATTCCCTGGTGTATTGGGCTTGGCATCATGTAAGCGGAGCTATGCAATGGTGCCACAAGGAAACGTGACCCTGACCTATATGGTAACAAGTCCCTCAAGCTGCCTTGCATGCTAGTGTGTCTCCCTGACACTGACCCCACTACCACTAGTAACATTCCTGTACCCCCGTTATGAGTCCACAGCACATCCTATGTCCTTCCCCCAGGTGTAGATGAGGAGGCAAAGTCTTGTAATTTCTTTCCCTGTCCCCTAAAGTCTTGTCATTTCTTTCCCTGTCCCCTAAAGTCTTGTCATTTCTTTCCCTGTCCCCTACACACTAGCTATACTGGGTTATAAAGTTTTATCTTTCTGTGCCTCCAAGCTGAACATTTGCAATAAGCTTATTGTATATCAAAGAGCTGTAGGCAAAACAGCAAAGCAGCATGTTATGGGCAGACTGCTTCTAATGTGCAGCATTAAATGGCATATCTTTTAGCTTTGAGTGACCATAGTGTATGTTAAGCTGAAGAAGAATATTTCCAGCTTGGGGATGGACAATTCTAAATGCTGTAGAGCTGTAAAACATGTCTAAAATGAAAGTTTTAAATGTGTGGCTCACACAGCTACCATTTGTGTGGATTTTTTAGCACTGTGCTTTTGCACCATTTTTGTTATTTCAGCCTTAGTTTTACACATCTCTTGTTAGAGAAAAAAACAGGAATGCATAATGCAACTAGAACCTATAGATGAGCTTTCATGAGATTTTCTTCGCACTTCCCTCTTGATCGCATTTATAAGTGTGTACTGCACTCTGTGAAAATATATACATTTTTATATATAGTGTATGTTTGCACATTATACATATGCTTCTGGCTGTACTACAGATGCTGGAAAATGTAAATAACTCTGTTGATTCATGAGTGTATAACTCAGAAAACATGTACTCAAGTTTATTATAATATACACGCAAATGGGAAAATAAAAATGTTTTTTCCAGGGGCAGTCCCCTGCAGCCCATCACACTCCTTTATTATTCCTGTACCTCAAAGAAACAGCAGTACATAACATTCGGTGTAATGCTTGTCTTGCTGTTCCTGTAGGAGTCTGTGAGTTCAATCACCCAAAAAGGAAATGCACACTAGCATTAGCATTCTGCTGCAGTGTGCTCATTACGTCTCTTTGACTTAAGGAAGTCAGACTTGAGCCGACATGCTGAAGTAACTGTGATACGAGCTCTGGTTAACCTGTCAACAGCATGTATGGCCCATATGTGTATGATATTATCAATATGTGTTTTTATATGTATTTTATATATATATATATATATATATATATATATATATATATATGTATATGTGTGTGTGTGTGTGTGTATATATATATATATATATGTGTTTGTGTGTATAACACACATGCACACAGTTTGACCAGTAAAGAAAAAGCCACATTAAGAGTCAAACTCACTTGACAATTAAATTATTACAGCTAATACTCCACATGTTACATTTCCTTTCTCATAAGCCACTTTACCTGTTGTGGTGGACAGGTCCAGAGTTTCACAGACCTTTCTGCAAGTACTTCTTCCTAATTTTTTGATTTGGAAATGTGCCCTTTTGAACACCTTACTGTGCATTATTTTTGCCATTTATATTTTCTATTCATTTATAGTCTGCCAACTTTATTTCTCAGTGTACTGCAAGTCCGCATCATAGCCCTAGTGACTACATCACTTAATTTTTTTTTTAATTAATTTACTTGTTAGTTGTGTATTTGAACTAGTTAATTGCAACCCCCTTTTAATTTATGCTACAAAGGTAAGGAAGAAGAAACTGAGTTACCTGAGGTGCACCCACATGGAAAGGAGGAACACACACACAGTAACTGAAGGTCAGGATTGAAGGAATGTATGTCCACCTGATGCACAGTATAAAGATTAAGGATTTGCAGTCTAATGCCATATTCCTTACACATCATTTAAACTGTTTCTGTTGCCCTTCTGTGGAATTTCTTCTGCACTACATTTACTGTCTTTTCATAGGCATAATGTCAAAGCTAAGTACAGTAATTCCTGTGGCATTATAACCATTTTATATGAGACACGAGTATACATACCCCAGTCACATCAATAGTCTACTGATTTGTAGGGGGATGTAAAAGTTGCTGTTTATTTCACTCAGCTGCACTTTATACAGACTGCTTTAGTTAAGCAACATCCCAGTGGCCAGTACAGGAAACTGAGGTCTTTATTTATGCTGTTACATTTCAAGAAGACGCTCCTGCTCTCTCAGTGTTGTATGCCTTCCTATGTGTATTAAGACGATCTTATTCAGGAAGTATTAGTTTAAAATCAAAATATTTATAAGCCTGCGGCATGACTGCACTTCCTTGCATAGGCATTATGCAAGGCAAGTTGCTGCAGTTCCAATAGTTTTTAAATGCTGCCAGGAGGTGGCAGACTTGATTTGTTGTACGTCTTCAGTAGTGTCTTTTAACAAAAAAAAAAAAAAAAAAAGATATATATATATATATATATATATATATAAAAAATCTCCTACCGTGTTTTGAATAATTGAAGGGAACAAAGTGTGATCTTTTTTTTTCTGATGACTTATAGATGTTTTGATTATTACAGTTGCATTCTCGGTGTAGAATATTGGATGTAATTTTTATCGTTGCATTTTGTAATAGAGCTAATAGTAAGTTTGAGTTTTAAGTGATTTTTCACATGTGCCTACCTCCTTTATTTGTAAGCATAATGAGTCTTTAAAAACTTTCTTGCACATAGATAGGACATCTTTGTTTTCATGTACTTGAGTCTGATACGAAGGAAAAGAGCTACTACAAATTTATCTTTTCAAAAATATTCTGAAATATCTATACAGTGAATTTACTGTATTTAGTTTATAATGTACTGTGCATCATACCTCTCAACTGTCCAGATTTTTGCCTCCCATTTTTGGTCTGTTCCTCATAAAATTTATGGTTTTCTGACAAATCACTGGGATAATCTGAGGATTGGAGTCACTGTGTAATGACTTACACTTGAGTTTTAGACTCCAAATCTATCAGAAAATGTATGGTGAAGTTGTTCTATCTCGCTGTTCATTCTTAACAGATGGGTTCGGAGCCAATCCTCGGCTCTGAGTCGGCCAGCTACAAAGCTCAAGGTCTTCATACAGCTCGAGGCCAAGTCCTTATCCCATGATGCACCTTGAGTTACCTCGGATCTAGTTTGCCACTGCAGCAGATTGGAGGTTTCCTCACAGCTCGGGCTAGTATAGTTTTTTCTTCTGTAGATATTTCCTGTATTATATATTATTATAGTTTAGGTTTTCTTTATATTTTTCATAACACTTAGATTTTATATATTACTTAGCTTTCTCTAGCTCTTTATAGCATTTTAAGGCCGTTATTTTATTAGGCCTTTACTATTTCCCTTCCCTTTCTAGTGCGCCTTTTTGGTAGAATAGACGTGTTTATAAATCTAGTGATCATAGTCATAACAGTGTGTTATTAGTGCTAGTAGTTTTGTTTTAGGGCTAATTACTGTTTAACATAGTGGTGTGCTAATTGATATTTTTCAACTCTTTACAATTAGACTCTTTTTGTCTTTATAAAGCCCGTTTGTTTTAAGGACTAATTATCATTAAATACTTTTGTGTGTGTTGACGTTGATAGTTTTTTCATTTGTGTGTGTAGTTTGATACTCTTACAGCAAAGTTTTTCTTGTGTGCATTTGCATTATGGCTGATCAGGATAAGGAAAAACAACCCAAGTCTGGGTTTGAAAAATGTCCAAAGTGTGGACAAAAAATGCCTGTGACTGATAGTCATGTTAATTGTGTTTACTGTCTGGGTACTTTGCATTTGCACGAGAGTTGCTCCATCTGCCATTCTTTCAGTAGTCATGTCCTACATGAAAGAAAAAGAAAGCCAATTGACGGAGGACTTTTAAAATCATCCTTCCAAGAAGCTTTGGGCGACCATGACAAAACTATCAAATTCCCAAAATCTTCTAAATCTTCTAAGTCTTCTCCTTTGGAGCAGAGAGCCTTGGATCCATCATCAAAAAAATTATTGACGTCGGCTCCACAGTCTTCAGAGCTGAGCGTCCATTCATTTCGGAGCTGGTCCCCAGTCTTGGAACTGGTCTCTGCAGTACTAAAGCCACCGATCCCACAGTCGATACCTTTGATCCATTCATCTCGGTCCTCGATAAGCCTGTCTGATTTGGATGTGGATCATGTGGTGCAGAAGTTGTTACAGGCACTGGCGTTTGCCAAATTTTTATTGGCTCCAACCCAAGTGGTTTTGGAACCAAAAACTGTTCCCCCATCTGTTTTTTCCTCCTCCGAGCCATACCGGTCCTTTGGAGCTGGAGGAGTTGGAACTGATGATTGTGGAGCCTTCGGAGCAGACGCCTGATCCAGTGTCATTGGTTCAGATTACTCAGACTTCCTTGATGCCTATCAAGGAGTCGACACTCGCCGGTCGAGTCTGGAGAGGATAGTTGGACCGATCTTTCGGTTCCGACTTTGCCTCTTGGGGCTTTGGCTCGGATGAGTTCGGCTCCTATCTCTGCATCAGAGCTGACTGTTCGGTGTTTACTGTCTGGGTACTTTGCATTTGCACGAGAGTTGCTCCATCTGCCATTCTTTCAGTAGTCATGTCCTACATGAAAGAAAAAGAAAGCCAATTGATGGAGGA
The DNA here is from genome assembly GCF_019279795.1 of Protopterus annectens. NCBI lineage: Eukaryota > Metazoa > Chordata > Ceratodontiformes > Protopteridae > Protopterus > Protopterus annectens. The sequence goes on from NC_056743.1 coordinate 808,043,464, forward strand.
CTTTTAAAATCATCCTTCCAAGAAGCTTTGGGCGACCATGACAAAACTATCAAATTCCCAAAATCTTCTAAATCTTCTAAGTCTTCTCCTTCGGAGCAGAGAGCCTTGGATCCATCATCAAAAAAATTATCGACGTTGGCTCCACAGTCTTCAGAGCTGAGCGTCCATTCATTTCGGAGCTGGTCCCCAGTCTTGGAACTGGTCTCTGCAATACTAAAGCCACCGATCCCACAGTCAGTACCTTTGATCCATTCATCTCGGTCCTCGATAAGCCTGTCTGATTTGGATGTGGATCATGTGGTGCAGAAGTTGTTACAGGCACTGGCGTTTGCCAAATTTTTATTGGCTCCAACCCAAGTGGTTTTGGAACCAAAAACTGTTCTCCCATCTACGTTTTTTCCTCCTCCGAGCCATACCAGTCCTTCGGAGCTGGAGGAGTTGGAACTGATGATTGTGGAGCCTTCGGATCCGACGCCTGATCCAGTGTCATTGGTTCAGATTACTCAGACTTTCTTGATGCCTATCAAGGAGTCTAGGAGCCGACACTCGCCGGTCGAGTCTCGAGAGGATAGTTGGACCGATCTTTCGGTTCCAACTTTGCCTCTTGGGGCTTTGGCTCGGATGAGTTCAGCTCCTACCTCTGCATCAGAGCTGACTGTTCCGGTGCCAAGGGAATCATCTGTTTCTTCGGATCCAGAGGTTCCCTCCCACCAGAGCAGGTGTGCTTTTGACGCCATGAGGGGAGTAATGTCCCCCAGAACATCCACAACTTCAGGACCCACTACCTCTTCCCTAAAAGCACCTGTCTACTTCTGCCTCACAGATCCCTTTGAAGCGTAGAGACCCTGAGCCTCAGGGACCCCACTGGGTGGTCCCTGCTCTTCCAAGACCTCACCAGAAGCTCCCACTGATGAGATTCCCAGGAAGAGAATTTGCAAGAGGAAGCATCTAGACTCCCCACTGGGGTCTATCACATCTGACACTGACTTGGATGAATCAGAAGGGTCCCCATGGTCCCCCTCTGAAGATATCTCATTTGCAGATATCTTGGAAATCCTAAAGCAGAGGGGTGGCTGGAAGCCCACCAACCCTACTGAAGATGGGTCGGTCCTCCTGAAAGCTTTTGGGTCTCAGCACTCCATCTCTTGGGTGTCTCCGCCCTTCAATGAGCTTATGGTGCTGGTCTCACGAAGGGCATGGGAGTCTCAGGACAACATGGAGTCTGTCCCTAGGAGGCCCAATAAATTTATTTCTGCCTCTCACAATAAGACCTTTTTCACAAAGAGAGTGCCTGTTGATACCATGGTGGTGGCGGGTCTCCTTTATGCATTTCCACCAATTCTCCTGATACCCATCGTATTACAGAAAGCCAAAGCCCTGGAAAGGACCATCATTCTAATAGCCCCTCAATGGCTTCATTAGATTTGGTTCCCCTTCCTTCTACCTCATCTATTGGAAGAGCCTTGGATTCTACACCCAGTTTTGGACCGTCTGATGCACTCGTCGGGGGCTCTTCAACCCTCCCTTCAGTCCTTAAAATTGACAGCTTGGCTGCTCCAATTCCCAACATAGCCATAACTTCTCAAACGAAACATAGCATATCTTAGTATCTTCTCATAAATCCTCTAATAGGAAGTTGTACCTCGGCAAATGGAAGAGATTTTCCATATGGGCTTCTCAGAATAACATTGACCCTTACCAAGCCTCTATTTCCTCTATATTAGAATTTTTGACTATGCTTTTCAACAAAGGAATGGCGGCAGCTACAATTTCTGTGCAGCTTGCTGCCATCTCTGATTTTCATGTTGGTACTGAAGGCTTTAACATAATGTCACACAAGCTATCCAAAGCCTTTCTCAAAGGGACTTTCCACCTTAGACCACCAGTTAAATCCCCTTATACCCCCAGAAACCTAAATTTTATGCTCTCGCGCATTATTCTCCCACCATTTGAGCCAGCTTCTTCATGCAATTTGAAATTTTTGTCTTGGAAGACTATTTAGTAGTCTTCATGTCTGCTCGAAGAGTCTCAGAACTACAAGCCTTGTCCATGAAACCTCCGTATTTGGTTTTTCATGCTGACAGTTTCACTGCGAACAAATTCTTCATCCTTACCTAAAGTTTGTACTGAAGCTAACCTTAACCAAACTGTAGATTTACCAGTGTTTTTCCCTAAACATACCAACAATTTGGAGTATGTGCTGCACACACTTGATGTTCACAGACAGCTCAGATTTTACCTAGATAGAAACAGAGAATTCAGAAGATCTGAACAACTTTGTTTCCTTTTCAGATTCTAGAAAAGGTATGCCTGTGGCAAAAACACTTTCACTTACTCAGCTGCAAATTTATCTCTACAACACAAAATTAAGGCTCATTCATCCAGAACTGTGTCCACATCTTCTGCATTTTCAGCAAGGCTACCAATAGACAATATTTGTGCAGCAGCCACTTGGTCAAAACCTTTATCATTCATTACAAAGTCGACAGGGCCTCCTTTGGTTCTACTGTCCTGAGAAACATACTCCTGTGAGCCGCCCGAGAAAGATGGTGCTTGGGACGCTATCCATCTGTAAAAATGAATGGCGAGATAGAACAACTTCACATAAAGAAGTTATGTACTCACCATAATGTTCCGTGTGAGTTGTTCATCTTACCTTCATTCTTACTTCCCACCCTCCATCCCCCTCCAGGTTTTTTTTCTCCAGGACCGAGATTCATGTTTTATTATGGTTGTTTTGGCTTTCCTATGGTTTTTACCTTAAAAAAGTGACAGAATGGTATATGGTATTATTAGAGGCAGCAAACAAGATCTGAAGTAACTCGAGGTGCATCATGGGATAGGGACTTGGCCTCGAGCTGTCTGAAGAGCTCGAGCTTTTTAGTTGGCCGACTCGGAGTCGAGCAGCAGCTCCGAACCCATCTGTAAGAATGAAGGTGAGATGAACAACTTACATGGAACGTTGTGGTGAGTACATAATTTCTTTTTAATACAAATCCTGTTAATCTAGCAACTTTCTAAGTTTATAAGAGCAATATTTACAATCTGTCCCTATTTTTAGGCCTTTGTCCCCCACATTTTGTCAGGCTTTGTCCACATGTCTTGCACTAACAGGTTGAGAGGTATGCTGTGCATGCAAGCTGAAGTTGTCAGGAATCAGGATGGAGGGAGTTTACCTGTTTTTCTGTAGTCATGCCACTGTTTTAAGATTTGTAAAGATGTATGGAAAAAATACCATAGTGCCTTAACAATAAATTTTAAACGTTTTAAAGCAGTAGGGGATATGCTAAAACAATGAGAGAGTGGCAAATTTTTTCTATGTAAATAATTGGTAAGCTGTGAAATAGAAGAAAGGTTGCAAAAGTGAGAGACTGGATGGTCTTTTCAAGCCAGATAACAGGTAAACTGTAAAAGTAGGACTTATTTTCAACTTGTGTATCCTATAGACTATGTATGCAGAAATAGTGAAAGGCCTTTGTTGCCTTTCCTTCCTGGGTTAGTTGATGAGGGTGGCTTTTTGTGGTGAATGAATGCAGTGGTAAGTGTGCTGTACAAATTAGTTGAGACCTAAAAGGTGTGTGACAGCCTTGCATCACATGCTTTACTGGAGGGCATAGATGAAAAAGTGGGCAGAGTCTTTCCTGTGCACAAAAGACACTGCTACAAGCCAACATTCTGCCTGACCAACAAGCTGCCCTCTACTTCATTACACTGATGGCTCAAGTCAGCTCATAGTGTGTCAGCCAATATGGCCACATCTCTGGAGAAGGAGAAAGTACCTTCTTGGGGGCATTCAGGAATATACCTGATTATGCTCTGTTATTAATAAGAAAGCAACAGAAAGTATGTCAGTAATGGGAGAATGGTGTTGATAGTGTATAACAAGGGCCTATGAGGTGGCACCAGAATTTGAGGAGAAAGGAAATGAAGCAGCCACAAGAGGAATATATAAGCATTAAAAAGAATACAGGACTCTTCTTTACCTAGAAGTGTATGCTTTTGTTAAGGGTATCCATTTGCACAAGACTAAATTGATGCATCCCATTTGGTTTGGAGTAGCTGCCTTTCCATTTGTCCCCACGGCCATGCCTACGCCCACTTTGTACTGGTCCTTTCCCAGAGGGATTGCAGAAGGTGTATGAAAAGCTGTTTTATGCCCTTCACACTGCTTTGCTAGACTGTATCTTGTTCAGGTATTTGTTTGATAGGGTATGTATGACCTCAGGCATATCAAACTCTCTTTATTTTCGAGCTGGTTCTCATAGATCCTTATGTGTTTATCCAGTATTCAGACTTGAAGGCCATCTAGGAGCACTGCCACATTGAGCTCAGGTCAAAAACATCATCCAATAATCGGTTAGATTTAAAACTTTTTTAATCCACATCTAACCTTATATGGGTAAGAATGCAATTTCATTGCTTGGGGATTACTTGACTGATATACTTATGTCTAAAGGATGTTCTATTCTTTGGTGTAATGAAGTTTATTTGATCATATTTGTGCACCGTGATGTTAAAGAAATATAAATTGCCCGTAGCATCCCTTTTTGAAAAATATTATAAGCAGTAATAACCTTGCCCCTTGGATATCTAAAATGGAGAGAATTTAAATTTAGTATACAACATCTTTTCTTATAAGCAAGATGTTTTACTGAAGGAATCCCTGTGAATTTCCACTGAACAGGTTCTGTCAGATTAAGCTGATTCCTATTATATAAACAAAATATATTGTTATATTATCAAATGCAGTGAATGTACATAATACATAAATGCAGTGAGATAAATTCTTCTTGTAAAGATAAAGACTTGTGACACATTAAGAAAAGTGCTAGTGTCCAAATACTTAGAAGCATGTAATGAAAAAGAAAAATCAGATGAAGTGACAACACCAAAGTTTTTATACCCGGTAATGCAAGTTATACCTCGTATGAGTGTAGGCCTACCAAAGTACACAACTTCACATTTACTATTACTGAAGTTCAAGTTTACTTCTTTATCCCATATGCAAAACTGTGTTCAGAAATTAGTTAATTGTAAAGATATCTCTTCACAATCCAAAATAAATCCTATTTTACAATAGTCTGCATACTTTGCTTGCCAGCAGTGATTATTATCAGGACTAGTTGATAAAACTGTTGCATAGGAAGGGACCCAGCACAGAATCTTATAGTGCACCTGAATAAATTGGGAGACATTCAAAGTAATGTGGATCTTGAAAGGAGCTTGTGGTGGCCTAATGGTTAAGGTGTTTGCCTTACAAGCACAAGGTGCAAGGTTTGAGTCCCACAAGGGATAATTGGCTAGGCTTAAAATGGCTCTCAAGGACAGTTAGTTTAGTACTAATCTATGAACCTTAGTACAGTTGACTGTGTTTACAAGCGTGATACTGTTGATATACACTCAAAAACTGGAATCGGGCTGTTAACAATCAGGGGAGAAGGTTGGAAGGAGTGGAAGAGCATTGTTTCAAGGTCTGGGAATAATACTGTGTCCAAATTATTTGACCATCTGACAAACTAAGAATGGAGAGAAGGGAGCATGTGTATATGTGTGTGTGTGTGTGTGTGTGTGTGTGTGTGTGTGTGTGTGCGCATGCACGTAATATATGTATACACACAAACATCATAGGCATTACAAGGCAGTTTTGTCTAACAGCCATTAATGCCCTGCTATACTCTTTCTGAAGAAGGGCCAAGTCCCGGGGTAAATTTATGGGTACATATGGAATCTTCCTGATCCTGTCTGAAAGATCATATGTTGTATACAGTTTCACTAGATTGCTGACATTGAGTTTGTTTTTTTTTTTTTAGAATAGTATTCTTTGGTCAACAGTTTATTACCATAAATTAAGTATAACACATTATGGGGATATCATGACACAGCTAACCGAGACTACAGTTTTAGAATAAATATGACCCCTGAGTGCCTCCATTAGTCCCACATTTAATTATCAAGGCTGGGCATGTTCATTCCTCTAGAAAAGCTGACTTGAATTGTACAGAATTGAAACAAAAGTGGCTACAAATCAGGTTGAACCTGAAATGAGGATATCTAATTAACCATACTTTTAATATTGTAAAGAACCCATATTTAGGCTTCAGTGTCCATTAACTCTGTGTTGTGGCTTCATCTTCTCCAGATGGGTTTGTTACAAATTTTAGTTTAGTACCAGAATGAATGCACTGATTTTTAATTAGACATGGGTGATTTCCCCCCTTCCCCAGCTGTACTGATCTGAGAGTTCTACAGGTGGTACTGGACAACAGTATGAAGACTTTTTTTTAGTATGAAAACTTGACTAAAGTGACATTACTCCAGGGTTGCTAGACCTCTTTCCCTGAGATGTTGGTTAAAGTGTTTACCTTGCAAACACAAGGTACAGGGTTTGATTCTCACATTTGGGAAGCATGGCTAAGCTTAGAAAGGCTCCCTGGAGTCATTAGTCTAGTAATTACCTTTGAACCTAATTACATGTGAACCTGTACAGTTTAATATATCTGCTTAATGCACAGTAGCACATGAAAAGGAATGCCGAAGGCTAAGTCCTTGTCTTTGTGGTACCACACTCCTAATGCAGACACAAGTGGTAGCTAAGCACTAATCTGTGATGGGTATAGATGAGGCAGGCTTGAGGTGCTGTGAAATAGTTTGGGCTTAAAAAGAAAACATGACTTTAAAAAAGCGTGCATACATATTTGTATTCCAAACCATAATTGTACTCTGTAGTAGAATACAAAATATTTTTTCTGCCTTGAAGAGAGTTTAAAAGTCTTTGTAGAATTCTAACGAGAAGAAACCCAGTCATAGTTTGAAGATGGAAAACCAGAGTAAGCTTTATAGACATGGGATGTGAGATGATAAAATCTTAAGGACTTTTACAGAATAAGGCATTGTAAACAGTTGAAGTAAGCACACTGGTGCCTTCAAATTTTACCTAAGACCTAGTGTCACTGTCTGTCCATTTATCCAAGTTATTCATCCACAGAGAAGGCTGTTTTGTTCCAAATTGAGGTCAGACACACTTAGTGTACTGGTCATGTTCTGAAGCATATTTGCTTTACAATTAAATTCACTTCTGGTTATACCCCTCATGTAAAGTTGTACATGGTTTTGCAAAAAAAAAAAAAAAAAATTAGTTTTTTTTTTTCTTTTGTGTTAGTTTACTCAGTTTTTCTCAGTACCCACACCTACAGCATGATATCATTGTAGGTTTTGCAAAATACAAGTGCAAAGCATTGTGGGTAATCAAATCACAATTTACTTATTTAGTAGAGCAGCTTCTTACATACATTGTGGTTTCAGTACTAAATCATCACATGTGCTAATTTACAGTGTAAGATGATTCACCTGCAAGACCTAGATGACTGCTTGTCTTTGAAGGGAGTAAGAAACTCCTAATGATACATGCATCATGGAAATAGTGTCATAGACGTTAGTTTAGTTAGCGAAGTGTTATTGGTACAGTCCTTCATGATAGGGAATTTCAGCTCTGAGAAAAAAATTCAGGGGGCTGTCCTTAACAAAATAAAATGCAAAAACATACTTATGCACCAAAACCTGTATAATTTGGTGTACAGGTAATGAGGTTATGCCCAACTCCAGAGGTTTGTTACATTTCCTTGTGACCAATACACTTTAACGTTATCCAATGCTGACCAGTTGCTAGGCTAGTTAAAGGATAGATGGTGTTGGCTTACTTGCTCATGTGACCAGGCTGTGGAATGATTGCCAGGGTCAGGTGAGAGAGAAAAGGGTTTGAGCATCTTATGAGATGGGGAGGGCATCAAATTACATTATCTTTATGACTAGGAACGTTGTCCGATTTAGTGCAAAGAAAGGAGCAGGACAAGGTGATGTCTGTGAAGCCTGTGTACAGAACACATTGGCAGCATGGCACACCATGGTTAAACAGGAGTCCTGAGGGTGGGTATTGGTAAGGTGTTACTTGATTTCAGTTTATAGTCCTTGGTTCTGCAGCTGCTGACTTTCCAGAAAGGGGGGTGTAATCCCTGTTTGGGCAAGTTTCTCTAGACCGCAAGAATTCATCAGGTACAAATAGCACAGAACTAGAAATCATTACACAGCTTGCTGCAGTCTGCAATATGCTTATATACTGAAAAACATAAACATATAGCAGGGATATTGTACTGGGCAAACTGTAAACATTACAATGCACCTGCATCTGAGAGGCACTGAAAACATGAACCACAAAGGAAAATTTAAGTACTGATCATGTGAGATCATCCAATAACAACCGTTGAGAATGTTCAAGAGACAAAGACAAAAGCAGCTTTGATTATCAAACTTGTTTCTGTATTAGGAACTTTAAAACAGTGTTATAAGGTATCAAGACACACCAGCAGAAACCAGAGCAATGTTGTGTAAGATCACCCAGATGTTTCCAGTGGTAGTAGGAACAAATGGGCTTATAAATAATTCCCAAGCATGTTTAAGGGTGCTACCAATAGAGGTAACCCCATATGACTGTGTAAAGAGGTAGATGTAATGTTGTCCTATCTCGCCTTCACTCGGCCTAATACAAAGCTTGAGTTCTTCCACTAGCTTGTGGCTAAACCCTATCCCATGATGCTCTTAGAGAGTTCCCCAGATTTTGTTTGTCACTAAAGATCGGGTGCTTCCATTCTGGCTAAGTGGACATTTTTTTCCTTACTCTTGAGTAAGTGTTGTTGAAATATACTTAGAAAGATTTCTAGTGTTTAATACGTTTGAACTTAGTGCTTTTGTTTCTGTTGGGTGTGTCATTTCTTTCCTAGGCCTTTTTCCCTTCCCTATCCCGGCTAAAGTTTTATACCTTTCTAAGCCCCTTTTAGTAGAGTGCTTCCCTTAGTTACCTTATTCAAGCTAGTTTGTTAGAGACCTTTGTAAATTTAAGGTATTTTTCCCTGTATTTACCTGATAAGCTCATTTAAGTTAGAGGGCCTTCTCCTCCCTTTCTTTAATTTCTGTTTATATTAGGCAGATTCATTTAATTTAGAGAGCTGCCTTTTTTCTCTAGCTAAACGGTAGTGCTTAGCTGATTCTTATTTAAAAAATATATATATATATTTATATATATATATATATTTTTTTTTTTTTCTCTATTAGTGTTTAAGCTATTCTAGTTGTTGTATTGTAAGCCATAATGTCCAAGGAACCTAAGAAAACTAAACCTTCTGGGTTCAAGAAGTGCCAGAAATGTAACCAGAAAATGTCATTGACTGATGGTCACACTGTTTGTGAGTAGTGCCTTGGCGCAGTCCATTTACAGGAATCAAGTGCCATCTGCCATTCATTCAGTCACAGAGTGTTACTTAAGAGAAAAAACAAGCTGATATTGAGAGGATTACTAAAGACCCCCTTCTCAGATGCAATTGAAGGTCAGGGTATGTCTAAATTGTCAAAATCCCCATTTTTGAGATCAGAGAAGTCAGGTGAAAGGTCAAACTCTGCTAGTGCTCATTCGGAGCCAACAAAAAAATTAGCGAAAGAGTCCTCTTCAGACCCAAAACTGTTGGGCCGAAAAGCCTACTTCCTTGGCTCCTCCTGTGGTTTCAGTGCCGATGGAGTTTCATCTACGGAGCCAGTCCCCAGATTTGGAGCTGGTTCCTCCAACTTTGAGATCACCCTTGCTTCAACCAGTTAGATCTCCTACCCCTTCCTCTAGATCCCCCAGGAGCCTCTATGATGATGATTTGGATCGTGTGGTGCAGAGACTCTTAAAGATACTGGCGCAGGCCAAACTGTTGTCAGCTCCAACCCAGAGGGATTCGGAACCAGCCGAGACTACCCCTCCTCCATCTATTTCTCCTCCGATCCGGGACCTCGGAGCCGGTGTGTCTGGTGCTGACTGTAGCGGAACCATCAGACCAGAGACCTACACCAGGATCTTCAGGCCAGACTACTGCTCTGACATGCTGTGTTCCGTATGAACTCGAATGGTCTTGGAGCCGACGCTGTCTGGTCTAGTTCGGGGAGGAGAGTCAGATCGGACAGTTGTCTGATCCAAACTTGCCTCTCGGGGCTTCGACTCGGGGTGAGCTCAGCTCCTACATTGGCCTCGGAGCCAACCCCTTTGGTTCTGGGGTGCGTTCTGGTTCTTTGGAGCTGGGAGCTTCCTCTGATCAGGGTCGGGGGGCCTTCAAGGTGAGAGTGCTGTCTCCACAGGCAGCTCCACTTTCAGGTGCAGACATTCTTCCCCAAAGGCACCGGTGTCTTTCTCTTGCACCATTGCATCCACACAAACATGGAGACCCAAAGCCTCATGATGCCCCATTGGGTGAACCCCTCTCTTCTGAAACCTCTCCAGAATACCCTTCTGAAGAGGTCCCTCGGAAGAGACTATGAAAGAGGAAGCATTCAGACTCCCCAGTAGAGTCCATCACATCCGATAAGACCTCTATGAGTAAGAAGGGTCCCCACAGTCGCCCTCTGAGGATGTCTCCTTTACAGATATTCTGGAGATTCTTAAGCAGAGAGGTGGCTGGAAGTCCATCAACCCTTCTGAGGATGAGTCTGTATTACTTGAAGGCCTTTGGGTGTCACCCTTCCGCCACTTGAGTGTATCCATCTTTCGACAAACTAATGGACTAGTTTGTCGAAAGGCGGAGTCTCCAGATTCAGTGCAGCCTGTTCCCCAGAGGCCAGACATTCATAACTTTACCCACCGATAAGACCTTTCTCTCAAAAGGTGTCCCAGTAGATGCTATGGTGGTGGCAGCGGCCACCAAGAAGGAGCTTTTCTGAGATGTCCTCTTCTGTCCATCCACCAAACAAGGAGTCTCTTATGATGGACAGATATAGAAAGCGCATCTTTTCTTCAGCAACCTTTGCACTCAGATCATTGAATTATCTCACTCGCTGTACCAGATTTCAGAGAGATCTTCTGAAGAAGCTAGAAGATAGTAGCTGAAGGGGAATCAGAGGTGGTTTCCTCTCAGCTCTCCACCTTTAATTCAGTGGTCAACTCCTCCATGAAACTCCTTTCTTATGCAGCCGATGGAGTGAGTAGGGCAGCAGGTTCAGGAATTTCCCTAAGGAGACATTCCTGGATGCGCTTGTGTGACTCTGCGGAGCCTTTTAAATCTTTCTTTGTGAACACCTGTTTCGACATCACTCTCCCTGCCTTAAGAGTCCATTTTTCCCCACCTACCAGACCTTATCCTAAGGGTCAAAAGGGAGGAAATATGTGGTTCCAAAAATCCCAGAGAGCTTTCCAAGACACGTGGTGATTTTTCTATGGACAGATTCCATGGGAGAATTACCTGTTTTTTTCCCTAGTTATGGCAACAAAGCAGAATATATGCTGCACAAACTTGGCTGTACATAGGTAATTACGTTTCTGCTTACATAGAACAAGGGATTTCAGAAAATCAGACCAGTTATTTGTATCTTTTTCAGACTCAAAAAAGGGTGTTCCTGTGTCAAAAGACACATTTTCAAAGTGGCTATCAGATTGCATCACCTTTTATTTACCAATCAAAAAACAAAGAACTTTCTCATAAAGTGCGAAGTCATTCAACAAAAGCTATTGCAACCTCTTCTGCCTTTAGAGAGAGATTGCCTATTTGCACCATTTGTGCTGCTGAAACATGGGCAAGGCCTCATACCTTTATCACTCATTACAAAGTGGATTTGGCCTCCAGGAACAGGGCATCTTTGGGTCCATTATTTTGAAGAATATTTTCCCTTGAACCACCCAAGAAAGATGGTGCTAGGGAAGCTGTCCCAACTGGTAAAGAAATTAAGGCGAGATAGGACAACATCACATAAAGAAGTTATGTACTCACCATAACGTTCCATGTGTGTTGTCCATATTGCCTTCTGCCCCCAGCCTTTCGCACCTGGAGGACTGAGCTGGTAAAAATTGACTAGTAATGACTTTGACCTTCTTCATTGATCTATCACTTATTCAGTGACCTTTCAGTAGCTTTATCTGCAAACAGGATCTGGGGAACTCTCCAAGAGCATCATGGGATAGGGTTTAGTCACGAGCTAGTGGAAGAACTCAAGCTTTGTATTAGGCCGAGTCGGAAAATAGGATCAGTTCCGAACCCAACCAGTAAAGAATGAAGGCGAGATGGACAACACACATGGAACATTATGGTGAGTTTTTGTGGGTACACTGTTGGTGCTTAGAAGAATCCTGTTGGCAAACATCAAGGATTGAAGTAAAATTAATGTAATGAACTTATACTGTGCTCTGACGTAGGAATGTGGTCCATGTCACGGTATGAAAAACCTAAATATTTGGAGACATTAAACAAAAGACAAAGCAAATGTTGACCAATATGGAAGGTCCAGGTGAAGCCCCATTCAAAAAGCTACACACTTTACTTTCTGTTGGTCAGCCCAGCTACTAAAAAAAAATATGCTCACGACTGTCTTCTCTAGCTTTTCTTGCACATCCCATCACCCAAAGAAAAAGCATTGGGCACTCTTGCTGTCCCCTGGTCCTCCCTACTCAGGTTTCCCTGGAGGCAGACTTTACAGGGACAATTGATTCTCCTCGAATTGCATGTGGAAGGCAGGTTCCTCCATTTACACAGGATTAGAGAACTATCACTGAGGACATAGAGATTCTTGACATGGTCTTAGATGGCTTCATCTGGGGGATTGTTAGGTTCTTTCCCTTAAAAAATTGGTCACTGTGGAGCTCATGGAACAGCACCAATATGAGCTCTTTTTAAGTGGCACCATAGAGCATTTTCTGTTACACAAACAGGAAAGGGGATTATTCAAAAAGATTTTGAACCTTGTCCTGTCCTGGAGATTTGTTAGAGTGCCCCAGGTCCCAAATGGTGACACTTAGAGCATTGTGTTCCTACTACCACTGGAAGCCTGGTTGTTATCACAGGACAGAGTGAATGCTTGATGTCAGTCATTCTTGCATGTACAAGGGCACACTGATTCATGGTTTTGACATCTGGATAAGAACGCAAAGGTACACTGGGGTTCATATACTTCTGTACCACTTGAATTCAGTGGAGATCACTAAAATCTTCAGTGCCCGGCTGACTTTAGATGAGGGTGCCTCAGCAGAAGATAAAGGTGCACCTGATCAGTCATAACTCTTTCTTGGATCATCAGCTGTATTAGGCCTTCTCTTCAGACTCGAGTGGTAGCCGTGTTTGCTAAAATTTTCATAAAGGTTACCTTTGGTAGTGCTGAGCCCAGTATATTTTCTGTTGATGGATACCTCATTGATGAGGTGGTTAAACTCACTATGCGAGTCCTTGCTAACAGAGGGCTAGTGGACCTTCTGGGCTTGCATATATACCTGCTTAAGGTGAGAGATGTTTCACATCATTCAAGCCCCTAGAGTGGCTTGAAACTTGAGCCCTTCTTACTTAAGGGAGACAAGTAGGTCATGGTGCGAGTTTCAGTTGTAACTCATGAGCTGAGAGTTTGTGGTGATTTTTGCACTATGACCATCTCACCCCTTTCACATCCCAAGGAAACAGAATTTCTGTATTTCTAAACTGTCAGCCAGAGTTTCTGTTCTGTATCAGAATTGAGGACTGCTGATGCCTATTTGGTGAAGATCTTATCAGAGATCAATCCAAACACTTCAAAAATCAGAAGTCACCAGGTGAGATAGAAGGAAGATTTCTTTATTCCATATCACAACGCACGTTCTGGTACCTCGGCAATTTGCCTTCATGGAACAATTATCATCAGGCTGTGTCTTCCTTTTAAATGCTTCTCAATTAATCAATTAAATCATTAAACTCTTAACATTATTATACAATTCCTAAAATAACATTAAATGCAAATATCAAATGTGCAATTATCATTCCGAATATTAAATACATACATACATTTTTTCATATAAATGGTTGCTTATTACTAATGAAAACATAAATTTGAGCATAATACTACAAGTAGCAAAAGATACTAAATACATTAAGTATATCATATATATATATATATATATATATATATATATGTGTGTATGTGTATATATATATATATATATATATATATATATATATATATATATATATATATATATATATATCTAATGGATAGCAGAACCATGATATTGGACAAGGTCTTTAGTTTCTTAAGCGAGTTTTGTATCTTCATCGACTTTCCACCTTTGATGAATCCTTTACCTCCTTAGGACTTGAACTTCATAGTTGACAGGTTTACTCTTCTTCCTTTCGAACTGTTAGATAACAGGTTCAGTCTCCTTATTTTTGAACCACTAAATTCAGTCAGTTTGAAATATGTCTGCCAGAATACCCTATTTTTATAGCCATTACCTCAACTACAGGCCCTGATTTGCAGAAAAGTTTATTTGGTTTTTCACAAATATTTGATGGGCTTCAGATTTATTTCCAAATGTGGTTTCATAGCTTTCCTTGAATCATTCCTTTCACCTGCCTGTTTTCTTTCCAGGGGCAGAATCTGAGAAGGGGGCAAGGGGTTGGGTTGGCCTTTCTTATCCTTGATATATGCATTTCAACTGAAGAAGGTGTGCAAGTGCTGTTTTTCTTTCTTTCTTTGCTGTAGGTAAGCAAACCTTATCCAATTCTCTTTTGGGATTATAGTCACCTTTTATATAGCTACTTCTGAGACTACACCAAAAAATGACCGCTTCCATTGCCTGGGCAGGTTCATATTTTTATTAAAATCACAACTTTGTTTGCTCCGTCATTCCAAGAATCATCCTCACTTAAGTGCTTCAGGAATTTGCTTTGTACTTTTCATTTGGCTTCTGTCTCTTTTTGAGATTTTTTTGGTAGTGTCTGGGATTCTTCCTGTTGCCCACTTCAGAGTATCTCATAGTAATTAACATCAGTTGGCCTTTGTAAAGGCTCTCTGTAGTAGTATTTATTTACCTCCAGCCATCTTCCTTTGCTTGGGCTTCATTTCCCCCAGCCCTGTACATTAACATCTGTGCAGGTGTGGCAAATTATAATTTTCTACTCGTTTGTATTGCATGTATGTTTGTCCAGGTTGAATGGGACAGACCTAGGGAGTGTGGAGCTGGGTACACTGTCCTAGATTAGATGATTATCACCATGGTACATGCAGGCAAAAACTACACACAGCCAAGTAAACAGAGATAGAGGTTGATAGAACTGTACCAAAGTCTGTCGAAATTGTCTCATATTCCAGTGTTTTACTAGACTTCAGTACTGGTTTTTGTCATCTTCATAACTAGCTGTTGCAGGGACTGCAACTCCAACCTGAATTTCACTGTCCTGTTCCAGCAGTGTCTGCACAGCACCAGATCAGTCAAGATTATAGATTGGATGTGGCCATGTCTGCACATTGTAATCAGTATTTGTATTCAAGTCCCCAAGTTCAACAGCCCTAGGCACTTAAATGCTTTAAGAATCATGTTTCAAAATTTCACTTGACTGTTGGAGACTAAAATATAAAAACAGTCTTGATCTGTAAAAGTACAATAACTTATTTTTTTCTGTCTGGCAATGTGATTTAATTCCAGTAAAGTGTGTGTGTGTGTGTGTGTGTGTGTGTGTGTGTGTGTACGCACTCAGATCAGAAATAGCTTTAAGTATTGTATGTGAATAATTAGCTGCAAAATATCAGTTTGGAAGTGCAAGTGCTCTAAAAAGCATAATAAGTTTTTTCAGGATACCAAGTGGAAATAGGATCAAACCCTCTCCATTTCTGATCTTCCATTGTTTTTCTGTGAACCCATCAACTGTGATGCTTGCTTTGGTAGTCTTCGTGTGGAGATTAGTGGTCTCCAGGGGAACTTGCCATTTAAGAAATTAGGCTATTCTATCTTAAATATTGAATTGGATTAGGTTTTCTCTACAATATGAATCAGGTTAATTTCACAATAGATGTACATTTTTATACAGGCTCACTTGCATTTTTTCAAATTATGTAGTTGCATTTGACCTTTACGTGCTTTACTCTAGGATAGCTGTTAGTGTTCGTGACACTGTTACCTCCCCTTTCTTGCATGGGCCAGTTACATCATTTTGCTATTAAGATTTGGCCAGTTGATTGCATTTTGAAAGTTCGTATGTCAGTAATATGTACATTTTTATAATGATTCTTAACTATTGTAAAAAATAGACTGCTAACTTAATACCTTATTTGGGTGTTCAGAAGGATTGGTAACTTTGTAAATGCAGTTTTATTGTTGCTATTATTACCGGAAATTTAAAATGTCTATCTATGCAGGTTAGATTTTTAGAATTAAAATCGGATAGAAACACATGCTTGATGTACTGTGAATTTATAACTAAGTGTAAGCTGTGTGCAAAAACTAAAGTATGCATACCACATTTTATCGATATTTTATAACTGACAAGAAAGCTGTACTTCTGCATATGACCTCAACTGCATATGACCTCAAACTGAAAATACAAGGTCTTGTGCTACAAGAACCTTGAACTTGTGTTAGTATGTTTTTTTTTTCTAGTTACTGTTCTATTTCTTATCAAAATGTGGCATGCATTTTTAGAGTGTTGGTCTATAACCACAGTATGAGATTTAACGATTGTTCACATAAAATGTTTTACTGATAATTTATTCAAATGCATAAACAGAAATTGTATAAAAAAATGAAAAATCGGAGCGCTACATTTTATTTTGAATGTTTAGTCATTTCTGGTTGTACTGAATAGAGAGAGAGAGAGAGAGACTCCTTGTACTAAAGTATATTTCTGATTTAACTAAATGAAAAATAATCAAAAGTGTAACATCTTATGAATAAAAGTACATTCATTTTATTAACACGTTTGCTTGCATCTTTTTTTATTTCTGCCACCCTTATGAGGAGAGAGGGGAGATCTTTCAATTTGTGAGAAAGGGCATGATATGTCATAGGAATTTAGTGCCTGTTGGATTTAGCCAAGAATCTCTGAAAAGAGACAAAGCATTCCATTTAATTTGCCTGGGGTTTCACAGCATTTGTACATAGAGAATACTGACTGTCTTATTTCATTGATAAAAAAAAAATTCTGTTTTCCTAGAATATTGGGTTGGAAAACAAGCCTAAAGGAAGGAAAGGAGGCAATAATACATTAAATACTAAAACAGATGTGGCTAAAGCCCATTTGTGCCTGAGACCTAGGTTTGGTGATACAGCAGATATGAGGGAATCATTCATTTTCTGGAACATCTCTGCTTTTTTATTCAGCAGTACCAGTTTGAAACCAGTGTCTGTCTGGTAGCAAAGACTAGAGGCAGAGATGTTGAACTGCTTCTTGAGGGGATGTTGACACATTGTATGGTGAAGAGCAGCTGCACTCACATTGAAAAATGTCAATTCTCCTACCAAGCAGAACAAGCCAGACTAAACTAACACAATAAATGAAGACAGAAGAATCTTGAATTTATATATTTGGCTGAGCTTATAACATGCGTTTCATTTAAAGTTTACCATTTGGCATGAGAGTTATATTACTTGTCATAATCTTCTCTGGGAGATTACTCCTTTTTCTTCCTTTTGAGAATGAACAGTTACCTAATTGTTTCCTGTTTAGCATGGGTAATGTCCCTAAAATGGTTTATTTTTTTATCCCCCTGTTGCCTGTCAATTGTCAGTTCTGTGCAGTCAGTGCATTCTTTTCCCCACTGGGGAAGAGCCAGTTGCAGGGGCCATCATTCAGGCAGCTGTCAGGGTTCCTTCTGGTTAAGGCCCTAACCCTGCAATCACTACGAGAGCCTACTGTGCCTGTCCCCTGTATGTGACTTAATTTACCCACATGCTTGTCAGGGCTCCTGTCACTGGCTTGGTAGGCCAAGTCTTTGTTTACAGCTGTTTCACCTGCAAGTTGCTGATTGCATATATCAAAATAGGCACTGGACCTTCTCCCCTCCTACCAAGGTATGCAAGCTGGCCTTTTCTGCTTCATCCTACCCTGTCCTACCCAATTTTTCAACAGCTCAGCCTATTTTCAAACTGTGGTCATCTGGGTTATAGCCAGGACGTTATCCCTCGACACTAGAGTCAGGCAGTGGTTTGATGTAGTCACTTGAAAATTCCATGACGTTTTTCTGTGGGGATTCTTGAGTATAAATTTACTTAGGTTCTCTTCCTAGTATCAAAGGAGAAATTGTAACTGTATCTTGAAATTTGATAAATGTACATTGTATGCTGCATTGAAAGATATAATCCAACTTTAATCTATAAATGCAGACATTAAAATTAAAAGCACAGTACTGTACTGAGACAAAACTTGTGTTAAATATTTATCATCAGATGTGCCAGATTTCAGTCTCCAAGCTATTTTCAGACACAGTTTTTTAAATTAATGTTGGTACACTAAGCTTCTATAAGCAGCATCAATTTAAAATCAGAGGACATGGGAGTTCATTACTTCCTAGATACTTGCATGGTTGGTGTGTTATTGTTTGTTTATTTATTTCAAGAAAATGCTTGGAGCCTGAAGGCTAATGTATTTGATTTTATTATTGTAGTAGAAGTTTTATGTCAGTATAATGTCACTTTTATTTTCATGCTAGCAGCTGTTTTGTATGCAGTATCCAGAATCTCTAGAACAAGTGCATTTAAACTCTTACTTAAGAGATCATCTAATTTGTTTCTTAAACTGTTGGCAGATTGTTGCAGTGATACATTATATGGACTATTACATAATGGGTTGGCTTGTTGAATTTCTCACAGCTAGCTAGTGAGAACTGTAATCTGTTAAATTGGTGACCTCATTACTACTTAAAATAGTGACATACTGCTAGCAAATGGAGGGCAGAATATGTCCTTAAGTAGTTTGACATTAATTTGTTAAGCAAGTAGGTGGCATTGGCATTTACTAGTAGCCTTCTTTTGCATTGCTAAACAAGAATACCGTATTGCTGGCAAGATAGATAAAATCTTAAAATCCTGTTTTAAGTTCTTTGTAATAAGGTTGTGCTCTGATATGAGGAGAAATGGGCAATGCAGTTTCTAGGCTTTGTAACAATCCATTGACAACTATTGTCTGACAAGCTTCTGCTGTGAGATGATGTGAGCCAGTTAATTTTAGTAAGACTTGGGTAATTTGCTGATCCATAGGAGAGTATTGCCTAGCAATATGTTTAAGTACCTTTGTTGCTTAGTGTAACGAAGCTTGATTCCAGTAGGATCATATAGGCAGGTTGGATGCTGGCCAATCTTTTTGCAGTGTCTAAAGACTGTAACAGTAGATTTGTTGGTACTAGTTGATGTATTTGTAGAACAATTCTGTATTGGTGTAAATTAATTCTCAGGGAAGAGGCTAGATCTTTTGACTTAAGACCTTTGTTTAGTACTGCATCCTTAGGATGTACTGTACGTTGCATACGTGGAAGGTCCTATGGAAGTCTTTTTAAGTATAATGAAAAGAGAACTGGGCTCAAAACAGATCTTTGTGTAACTGCCTTAGTAAGTAACCATCATCAGATTGTGTTGTGTCCTTCAACTGTGAATAATCTGGTAGACAGATTATTCTTGAACCGCAATGTAACTTGGACAGAAAAGCAATAGTGGGTCAGTTTGCTTAACAAGAGGTCATGGTCTACCATTTCAAATGCTTCCTTTTAAATCTAGAAGTATGGCTGCAGTTAGCAAGCAGTTGTCCCTATTTGAAATCATTTGTGAGGTAAAAGTAGGGTGTGCTACATTGGGAGAAAAGCCACATTGCTTGACTGATGAGGTTTATTTTTTTTCTCAATTGTTTTACTGAACATTTTAACAACAAAACATTAATATATGATCATAGAAATATTATAAAACAAATGTACATATCTAAAAGAACAATAATGAGGTTTAATTTTTGAGTATATGCTAGAGATTGTTCTTATGTAAGTTTTTCTTAGCATTTTGGTTAATGGGCAGATGGTAGCAGTTGGGCTTAATCAGTGGCATTAGAGGACAGTGGAGCTTCTGGGAGAGGAGCACAGAAATCATGGTTAAAACCTGGAGGTATCCTTGATAGTTAACTTATTTATATGTTAAAAGCTGTGAAAGTATGTTTAGTACAAATAAAATCATGAAATATGTTATAGTCAGTAGTAGTGGCATTCTACCTTCTTTTTGTTAATGCTTTGAAGAAGGGAGAGTATTTTATTCAAAGGGTTAGGAAGGCTGACTGTGTCAAGTTGTTAGTTACAGGGGGGAAGAAACATTAAACTTAATAGCGTTAATCATATTTGAACTCCACATAGTAGCAGTACTTGATTTTTGGAAGATTTTGCTGGAGCGAAGAGATTTTATGCTATTCCAGAATTTTTGTGATTTCCACAGATGTGGTTTGCGGATACCTATAGCGTTATGCTTTCATACTGTTAGTGTTCAGATGATTTTTTTTTTAACTGCTAATAGTTTTATAGTGCTTTCTACATTTCTTTTCCATCCTTTCCAGACATTATTTTGGTCTGTTATGTATACTATTAGGTCAGCTGTTATCCAAGGAACTTGGCAGCTTTTAGCTGTTTAGAGTGAGTAGTTCATCTTGGATAGGAGTAAGTATATTACAAAAGGCTGATAGGACTAAAGAGGGATCTGTGGAATTGAAAATGACTGGCCAATTTAATTTTGGTATTAATGATAGCTGCATTTTTCTTTAACATTGTGTTTTGGAATTTTTTGCAGTTTATCAGTTTGTGATGGCCATTTTCACCCTACCTACAAATACTGTTGTCTCTGTATTGCTTCCAGATTTTCTTATACAATTCTTTGGATAAATGTGTGGATGCTTAGCGTTGTACATAGCATCTTCATAGACGTGCAATAGGCTAACGACCACTATGGCCATTCTGGTAGTCTTAAGCAGAGGCTTGGGATATGAAACATTTTCAGGCTGATTATGTCCATTAGAGACATAGCTACAAAACCAAGGATGAATTTCCTGTTCCCAATCCAAGCTGGTTAGATTTTCTGAGCTTTTTGATTCTGTCCAAATACACTTGTCTATGAACATCCAAACAGTGCCGCAAATATTATCCCTTGTTACTGAAATTTGGAAAAATACAGGTAAATGAATGGGATGTTTTATACTGGACTCAGAAGCAACCTTGTATGGAAAAGGATTGGTCCTTAAGATAACTTTTACCTTTATGGAAAACCAAATAAGGAGGAACAGAAGAAAGAGCTTGAATTTCAGACACCCTTCTTGCTGATGTAACAGCTACCAGAAAGTATTTTCCATGACACAAGTTTTAAGACACTGTAGTTAATGATTCAAAAGGAGGTCTGGTGAGAACTTGCAAAAGCAGATTGAGTTGAAGGAGGAACCAGATCATGAGCAGGAGAATGTAGTAAAAAGATCTCTCAAAAAAGCCTTGGATAGAATAAGAGCTGCCAAAAAGCGTATTATCTGTGCCACTGTCAATGTTTAAAATGGTGGCTAACTGCATTTTAAAAGTAGAATAACCAAGTCCAGAGTGAAAGACAAGCCAAAAAATCCAGGATAGTTTCTGAAAGAGCAGAAAAGGGTCTAAGGCTGTAGAAAAAGCCCAAGTGGAAAATCTCTTTCACTTACTAGTGTAAACATTTCTGGTTGAAAGCTTCTGGGAGGAAGAAACAATGTGAATAACTCTGTGTCTGGGATCCCTGGCCATCAGAATTGGAGGAACCATACGGTTAGTTTGAAGAAGTGAAGGTCCAGGTGGCCTGAAGGATGAGAAATGAGATCCAGAACCCAGGGTGGGTGTCAAAGATGATGCCAAAGGAAGGAGAACAAACTTGTCGTGGCAGATCAGGGTAATGAGAACGGCAGTCACTCTGCAACTGGCTGCTGTCTGAAGAAACGTGATTATCAGAGGAATCGGGGGGGGGGGGTAGGCACATAGTAAACCGAGGAGCCAAGCATGCAGAAGAGCACCTTGGCAAGTGTCCCTGTGGCAGGGCCAGGGCATAGAAACTGCTGTACTTAGTATTAGACAAGGATGCTAACAGGTCATAGCAGGGGGGGGGTTGCCCCAGCATCTGAAAATCTGCTCTGCTATCTTCAGATTCAGGGACAGCTCATGAGGCAGAAGAATGTCTGTTCAAGCTGTCCGCCAGAATGATGGATTTCCCTAGGATGTGCTTTACAGTCCAAAACCGTTGAGAGGACATCACCCATTGCCAAGCTCTCATGGCCTCTTGACACTGGTAATAGGACAGAGCTCCTCATTGCTTGTTTAGATACCATGACACTGATGTATTTATTGTCTGTTTCTATGGCAGTTGCACCCTTGGGAAGACTGTCTTGAAATGTCTGCAACCCCAAGATGTTATTGTGAAGATAGAGCTCGTACTGATACCAGGTGCCGTGGACAGTCTTCCCTTTGAAATATGACCAGAAGAGATTCTAGCCACCATCAAATGTGGTGACTACACACACTTGTTTAGAGATGTTGGAAAATCCACTGTACGAGTCAGATAAGACCACAGAATTGCCAGAGTTCTCTGCAGTACCTGCATGTGCAACCTCACCAGTGGATTTAGACAAACTGAGATGGCCATATGCTTGCTACATGGGACATTCCATCTTCCGCATTGGACAACAGCCAAATGGAAGCATTATATATAGACTGCATCATTGACAATGGAGTGTCCATGGTCATTTGAATGTATGGACGGTGCTGAGTCTTTACGATGTAAGGTCTCCCTGAAGTCATGTCAGATGTGCAAGGTAATTCATTGCATGTAAGGCGAAAGTGATTATGTGTGCTTTCCCAAGTGATCCAGTGCCTGAGACACTTTCCTCACAGATCCTTTTTCATGTC
This sequence comes from Protopterus annectens, assembly GCF_019279795.1. NCBI lineage: Eukaryota > Metazoa > Chordata > Ceratodontiformes > Protopteridae > Protopterus > Protopterus annectens. Next base: position 808,066,144 of record NC_056743.1, read on the forward strand.
TGCAGCAACTACAGAGGTGTCCATAGCCAGACCCTTGCTTCAGTGAGATCTGTCTTTTGGGAAAATCAGAATTTAGTCAGGTTTCCTAAAGACTCATTCCACCACATCAGGTTCTCTCCATGCTCTTGGAGAAACCAGGTCAACAAGGGCATCTAGAGTCAGGGACCACCTAGGGTGTGGATGGGTCCATGTAGAAAGCCTCAAGAAAAAATGACTTCTCTTGGGAAGGATTTTCAGTGGTCTACCTCTACTGTTTCAATAATTCAAGCAAATCTCCAGTAGAGGTGTCTTCATGGGGGATTTTGGGGAGTCTTCTTCGTCAAAGTCTGTGTCCTGTGTGACTCCTCAAAGAAATCCAAGTTCTTCCTCTTGCACTTATTCTTATACATATCCTGGGGGAGAAGTGGGAGGAGAGACAGAAGTGGCAGGACACCCCGCATGCAAGGAAGCATCGAGACCCAATAATGCAGGTTGTCTCGGAGGCAGCTGATACATAGCCAAGGATGCAAAATGTGGAAGGATCAGGATGGATCTGACGTAGCTGCCAAGGCTCCTATCTCCAACCATGAGAGGTTCCTCTCCACAATATCGAAATCCAAAGCTGAGGCCAGGTGGCTACACTTGCTGATCCCCTGATCTGGGGACCCAAGTGAGACCCTGGTGCCCTGCTCCAACATAGAGATAGGAAAATGGGCTTAATGAGAGCTGACGGTCCCAAGGGAAAGGACAGTTCCAGAACCCAGAAGGTCAAACCCGACCCTGGAGCACTCTGTTCCGACAAGGCTGGAGTCAAGAATGGCAAGGACTGAATGTGTCCGGGGAGGCAGCACAGCATTTGGATTCTACATCCTCAGAATCAGGGGGATTGGAAGAGGAGCAGCAAGACAGGGTGCCAAAAGATTCACAGACACAGGCCTCTGTGTCAAGGAGGCAGGAATAATCCGTAGGTTCGTTTGTGCCTGAAGAGAGGACTGCTTTAGTTGCAGCTGATGACTTAAGGCTCCTAACCAAACTAGCAGACTTTGGTCATCGAAGACTTTGAAAAAGTCATAGAAGGTGACTTAAATGATAATTTGTCATTGGATCCAAGGTTCAGATCCAGAACCCTAAAGCTCTGACCAGCATAGGGACAGGGAGAGCGTCCTGGAGATAATTTCCCGGGAGTAATTGGGCAAAAGGGGAAATGAAGCATACCTAAAGAGGCAGAAGGGTCCTTAGAGAGGAAGCGTCTGTGAATGCTAAGGGTGGGGAGTTGGAGGGCTCTGACTCAAGGACTGTAATAACAGGATCAGGGCTGAAGCTGCATCATTGAGCCAGAGACGGAGGAGCCAGACTTCGATGAACTTTCAGATCTGGCTGGCCCTCAGTGGAAGAGCATTTGCAGTGTTCCCTTTCTTTACTTTTAGTCTTAGAAGACTCTTATTTTTCCTCCTCCTCCCTTATACCTGGCTTTTTACTCTGGGAAAGAGGAAGCAGCAGCTAAGGGCTGGAGAGGCCCTTTCTTGACCATCTTGGCTGCTCTTTCAGTCAGAGCTGTGGCACCAAACAAGGAGCAGGCCTGAAATTTGACATCCAAGTTGGCACTTGTCATGGGCATCTTGTGGACAGAGTTTGTGCCCACAGGGGACACTTCTTGAACCCCAAAAGCTTTATCCATTCTAACAGTAAATGTGTGAAAAAAGTACACTTACAAGAACACTACCATCACAGGGAAAAGTAACTACTGCAAACAACTCTACTAAAACACACTAAAAAAAAGTAGGAAAGTTTTTATATGACAGAAAACGCACCTAACACTGTCTACCTACTAAGGAAAAGAGCAGAATGTTCCTACCTCAAACACTATTGAGCTAAACCTTTCAAGTATAGAATATAAACTGTAATGCTGAGGAGATGCACAGAAACCCCAGAAAAAAACTCCAAAAAGGATGTGTTTTTGACAGAGGTCTTTGACTACTCCCTGCAGTAGATGGCACAAATAAGTTCTTACCAGAGGCAGTTAGCAAGGAGTTATGGATAGAGGAGGCAAAGCTGCAGGACTGAAGATTCTGAGAATGCCAGTGTATGATCCAATAACCCACAGGTTGAGATGGAAGGAAAAGTCAACATTGGATCAGTGTTTTTTCCTTTTGCATTTAAAATGACAAGCTACATTTCCAAGAGACAAGTATTTTTAGTTCTGTTACAATAATATATTGGAGCTGTACCATTCTGACATAGAGGTTGTCAGCCAGAACACACACACATATTTATATGTATAAAAAGGTCAATATCATGGATAAACTATGAACAGGCAAGCAGCAACTCAGCTTCACTTGTAGTAAAACAATACTCAAAAATATATAAAAACTTCTTTTATTACTATATTTAGGTAAGCGCTTTCACAAAGAGCTTCATCAGACCATTAAAATAGTAACAGTCAGAAGGATGTTTAAATAAAGTATAGCAGCCAATAAAATGCAACCAATTAACCCGTTCTCCATAATTTAAAGGCAAACTCAACAATTCAGCTAATATACACTTACACATTGTCATTTGAACACTGTTAGTAAATCATCATATATTTCGCCTAAAAGATCAAACCTGTATATAATGAAAAAGGCATAAATATAAAATGCATATAAAGGGACATAGACACATACTGTGGACCTATCTAGAGTAAATAAATGTCCTGTGAATGTTCCTAGAAATAACAGTTGGTGCATAATGCTAAAATATAGTGACATGTACCAAACATCAAATAAGATACTAGTCTGAGTAAATAAATACCCTAATAAATATATTACAGAAAACACATTAAGATATATGTACAAGCATAAAAACTACACAACTACCTAACCTTAAGCTTTCTAGCTTTCAGGGCTGGTTTAATTGAAGCCCTATCATTAAGGCCTCTCCCTTTATCAGCTCACATTCTAAGTATCCATTTAACTTCCCTATTCTCAGTAAGGTTCCTAATATCCCCTTTATGTAGTGTGGTTTGAACTTTATCAATTACCATAAACCTAAATGCATGATTAATACCTGATAACATATGTTTGGCCAAAGCATTATTAGGGGATTTAATACGAATATTATAAATGTGTTCCCTTATTCTATCTTTGAGCATACGATCTGTTTTGCCTACATAATATGAATGACAAACAGAGCATGTGGCTAAATATACCACATGCATATCTCTACAGTTAGCATGTACATGAAAAAATTGTCACCAGTATCAGGATTAATAAACACATTGGTGGTATCAATGTGCTTACAAAAACTGCAGTCACCACATGGAAAAGTACCTAGAATATGTGTACCATATCGGTGATGATCATTACATTTCGGGTAGCATAACATTCTCCTTAAATTACATTTATTCTTATATAAAAATTGTGGCTGATCATCTATAATATTCCTAACTTCTGGGTCAGTGATCAAGACACGCCAGTGTTTATCTATAATATTAGTAATTGGTTTCACATCCAGTGAATAAAATAAAGGTACTTTTAAATTAGTTCTAGATGTATCTAAAGTCAAACTGGCTTCATCCATATGTCTAGATGAATAGTATGGTTTAGCTCTATCTTGCCTTATAAAATCAGTATCCAGGAGGTCCCTGTTAATCTCTTGTTCACAATAACCTCGGTCATTAGCCTATCTATCAGGTTGTCCTTTTTTCTATGGAAACCTGAATCTGATTTGGAATTTGTCTACAAAGATCCTTAGTAATGACGAAGTGACTTTACTGAATAAGGGTTTGACCTTTATTCCGACTGTTAGTGACATTACTGAAACTATAATTGATATTAGATTTTTTAGTAGGAACTTAATGTTGAAAATGAGTTTAATGATGTCTTGCCTGATAATTCTAGGAAGTTTGTGAAGCACAGTTCATATATACCATCTCCTCATCCGTTAATAGAAACATTTACTAAGTTAGTTGAGGATGATCTTTATAAATTTTATCATGATAGGCATACTACAAAAAAATTTTACAAGATGTAAACATAATTTGACTTTCAAAGAACATCATGCATTGAAGGGATTACAGTATGACAATAGCATTGAATTTCAACCTGCGGATAAAGGGGGTCCGACAGTCCTTTTGGATAAGATAGATTATGTACAATGAATGAGAACAATGTTGAATGATGTGAACTTTTATAAACAGATTGATTCAGATAAAATACATAATATGCATAGAAATGTTGTACATATGTTTGAAGACCTTTTTAAAAGTTTTTTGATAGGTGAGTCATTGTATAGATTTTTACAAGATGACCACCCCTTACTGCCAATCATCCAAGGCTTACCAAAAATCCGTAAGGATCCCCCTGTGAGACCTATAGTTGCAGGTGGAGGTTGTTTCACTGAACCTTTTTCTCTTTATGTAGAAAATAAACTTAGACCCATTATAGACATGAATACTTCTATACTAAACAGTTTCTGTCTGACTTATATGACTATACAGGTAGTTCACCTTTGAGAAGTGACTGTTACTTTGTTACATTCGATGTTCAGTCACTGTTTACTAATATTCCAAATGACTATGGTATCCAATCCATACATAGATATTTAAATGAACATAGTCAATATAGTAATAGTGAAATTGATCTAATATGCCTATTTTTGGAGGTTATATTAGAGAACAATGCTTTTGTTCTTGATAATTGCATTTACCTCCAGCGAGATGGCGTGGCTATGGGCATTTCATGTGCCAACATGTTTATGGCACTTTGGGAACAAGATTGCCTTTTTTGTATGGACCTCTACATTAGATATCTTACATTCTATAGGTGTTTCGTGGACTACCTTTTTTTTTATATGGGTAGGTACATTTGAGGATTTGCAAGATTTATTGTTAGCTTTGAATAGTCTGTTTGACTACTTAAAATTTACTATGATCTATTCTAAGACTAGAAATGAATACCTAGATGTCTATGTTGAGAGGCTTGATTGGGACTATGTTAATACAGGTGTTTATCGCAAACCCTGTTATAGGAATACTTTATTACATCGAACTAGCATGCACCCCAACATATTTTTAAGAACATAATACGAGGTCAAGGTATGAGTATTTCTAAGCTTAATGCCTCAGATTTAGGTTTCCATAGAGAAAAGGACATCCTGATAGGCTAATGACCAGAGGTTATTTTGAACAAGAGATTAACAGGGACCTCCTGGATATTGATTTTTTAAGGCAAGATAGAGCTAAACCATACTATTCATCTAGACGTATGGATGAAGCCAGTTTGACTTTAGATACATCTACAACTAATTTAAAAGTACCTTTATTTTATTCAATGGTTGTGAAACCAATTATTAATATTATAGATAAACACTGACGTGCCTTGATCACAGACCCAGAAGTTAGGAATATTATAGGTGATCACCCACAATTTTTATACAAAAAAAAAACATAATTCAAGGAGAATGTTATGCTATCTGAAATTTAATGATTATCACCAGTATGGTACACATATTCTAAGTACTTTTCCATGTGGTGACTGCAATTTTTGTAAGTACATTGATACCACCAATGTGTTTATTAATCCTGATACTGGTGACAATTTTGTTTTTCATGTACATGCTAACTGTAGAGATATGCATGTGGTCTATTTAGTCACATGCTCTGTTTGTCATTCATATTATGTAGGCAAAACAGATTGTATGCTTGAAGACAGAATAAGGGAACACATTTATAATATTCATATTAAGTCCCCTAATAACGCTTTGGCCAAACATGTTATGTCAGCAGGTATTAACCATGCATTTAGGTTTATGGTAATTGATAAAGTTCAAACCACACTACGTGAAGGGGATATTAGGAATCTTACTGAGAATAGGAAAGTTAAATGGATACTTAGAATGAGAGGTGATAAAGGGAGAGGCCTTAATGAAAGGGCTTCAATTAAACCAGCCCTGAAAGTTAGAAAGCTTAAGGTTAGGTAGCTGTGTAGTTTTTATGCTTGTACATGTATCTTAATGTGTTTTCTATAATAATATTATTTATTAGTGTATTTGTTTACTCTTAGACTAGTATTTTATTTGATGTTTGGTACAGGTCACTATATTTTAGCATTATCCACCAGCTGTTATTTCTAGGTACATTCACAGGACATTTGTTTACTCTATATGTGGTATTTTATATTTATGCCTTTTTTATTATATATAGGTTTGATCTTTTAGGCAAAATGAATGATGATTTATTAACAGTGTTCAACTGACAATGTGTAAGTTTAAGTGTATATTAGCTGAATTGTTGTTTGCCTTTAAATTATGGAGAATGGGTAAATTGGTTGCATTTTATTATCTGCTATACTTTATTTAAACATCCTTCTGACTTACTATTTTAATGGTCTGATGAAGCTCTTTGTGAAAGTGCTTACCTGCATATAGTAATAAAAGAAGTTTTTATATATTTTTGAGTATCGTTTTACTACAAGTGAAGCTGAGTTACTGCTTGCCTGTTCGTATTTTATCCATGATATTGACTTTTTTCTACTTATTTACTAGTTTGGATATAGCTACGTTTATGTGCGCTACAAGGTGTCTGTTGTGCTTTTTACTTATATATATATATATATATATATATGTTCTGGACCAAATAAATTGACTTTACATTTAAAGACCTGTTGTGTTTGTTATAGGAGTTTGTACTGGGGATGCTATCACATCTGGTGACAGAACATTTGCTTTTGTATGTGTGTGTATATATGTGAGTGTGTGTGTGTGTGTGTGTGTGTGTGCATATATATATATATATATATATATATATATATATATATATATATATATATATACACGTGAATGTATATGTGTCTATTTTATATATATATATATATATATATATATATATGTGTGTGTGTGTGTCTATAGGTATATATATGTATACACATCTGTATACAATTTATTTATTTTTGTTTACCTAATACTTTTCCCGGAAGTACTCAAACTGTCAATAGTTTGTGCACTAGAAATACCAACTAAATATTTAGAAAATTCACTTTTCAGACAGTACCTGTAGTTGGATGTGCGAGATCACTGTGCAGTGTGGAGTGGGAATTTGTCCTTTCCCCACTACAGTGTGATCTCAGTATCAGTGTGTTTATCTATGTATGTGTGTGTATACACACGCATACAGATATGTATCTATATATGCTATATGATTATATATACATATGGATCTACTTTGGAAGCTCATAATTTCAAAGCTTCAAACTTCATATGGTTGAGACCATAAGATCGAAGTTTTGAAACTCTGAATGGATTAAATGGAGATCGCTGTACAGCACGGAATGGGAAATTTACCATTCCTTTCACTGCAAACTGATCTTAGGGTTGGTATATTTAATTGGCAGGGGGTGTCGGGGGCTTTCTTCACTGCATAAATGTAAAAAAACAAAACATTTTGTTTTTATTTATTTTTTGAAGTTTCGAAGTTTCAAAACTTCGATGCTGTTGTCTCGACCGTATGAAGTTCGAAGTTTTGAAAGTTCAAGCTTCCAAAGTAGATCCATACATACATGTATATACACACACACACATCAGGGAGTGTAGGGGGCTTGCTTCCTTGTGAAAAAATATTTTATTTTTGCTGTATCCTTTTTTTTTCAAAATCTTTTTAATTCAAATCGAACATTTATGTTTAATGCCTAAATGCTGAACTTTGTGTGTGTTTTTATATATGTATATAAATATTCATTTGCATGTTGGCGTAGTTGCACTTCATTGGTGGGTGATTATTCAAGGCAATGTAATATGAAAATTTAATGTTGCGGTGAGTTTTGCCATAGTGTGTTGAATGTTGAAAACTAGTGATGCAATTTTTTACTTTGCCATATTCACTGCGGTGTCCATCCATCCACAACCTCTTTTCCCCCCTTTTGCACATGGGGCCGGGTGTCACTTCAGCAGTAACAGACAGAGGCAAGATTTATACTGCCGGGTGGCTAGCCCTGCTTCTGCTGTTCTTCCACACCACACACACCTATAGGGCCAATTTAGAGTGTCCAGTCCACCTACTGCATGTCTTTGGAATATGGGAGGAAGCTGGAGCACCAGGAAAAAACCTACGCGAACAGAGCAAGGACATGCAGACTCCACTTGGAAGGCACCCCAGCTGAGAATCAAACTGGTACGGGGAACTTCTTGCTATGGGCGACAAAGCTATGCACTGTGACCCCCTGCGAAAATAATTTCTATAGGGTTTCCGACTTATTGCTCTTGGAATTTATCTGTTTTAAAACAAAGTCGAAAAGGTGTGCTTCCTCCACTTGTATATGTACACATTTAGACACACATTCATACACACATGCATTCTCACCCTCTGCTGCGTATGAAAAACAGATGTAATACAGCTCGTCAGTCTGTGACAATAAAATAATTTGAGTCGACCCACTGTTATGTAATGCTTCTAAGACTGGCATTCTAACCTTGAGGATTTACAAAGCAGTCCAAAACTGAAGTTGACTAAGCTATTTCACCTTTGTCATTATTTGAATTTTTTGTGGTGGCTGCTTGTTTGTAATGGCAGAAGATGGCACTGTAATGGAGTAGTGTGTATGGGTTTTGTCTCTGCAATGCTAACACAGTATATTTGTGTTGTAGACGTACTACATTTACTCTGAGTTAGAAGACTTGTTGACTATTAACAGAAATTAAATATAGTGCAACAGCATACCTCTGAACTGTACAGATTTTTGCCTCATATTTTTGGTCCATTTTTCATAAAATTGTTTTTTTTGGCAAATTAGTGGCAAATCATTAAAGATTGAAGTTAGCAAATAATGACGGGCATTTGAATTTCAGACTTCATACTAATGCAAAACATGTTATTCTGTCAACTTTCCAAGTATGTAAGAGCAGTATTTAAAAATTGTCCCTATTTTTGAGCCTTTGTCCCACTTTTATATATATATATCGCTTTGTCCAGCTGTCTTGCTCTGAGTTTGAGAGGTATGGTGCAACATGGTGATTTGTAATGGCCATTTTTAGCCTATTGGTTCATGTCGGTACAATAGCTCTGAAATCATTTTGATATCTTCTATGAGTTATTTGGGCATGCTTTGATATTCAAGTGTAAACTGTACTTTTGCTTTGCTTTTTGAAAGTGCAGAGATAATGGAACAGTTGCCCGAATATTTTAATGTCCCTTCAAAATTCCTAGTATTTGTTTTCTGCTTGAATTTTTCAAATGCTGAGCCTAATTATAACGAGTTGCATGCCACAGGGATCAGTGGCCCTGTCATGTTTGAAGTTTATTTTGCAGACATCTAAGCCAATATCTTAGAAATGTGGTTGACCAAGTCCGTTGATTACTGTAAGCTGGATGCTGTTATCTGCTCATCCACTGATACTAAGCAGGAACAGCAAACATTGGAATGTGTACATACCTAGTGTACTGAAAGTGGTCTAAAGTTAAATGAAAAAAGTACAGTGTAGTAGTGTTTCAGGGAAAAATCTGCTTCCTGTAAGTGGTGGTACTCTTAATCAGGAGGTCATAAGTGACCTGGGTAATTAAATTGACAACACTCATTTGATCAGGTTTCCTTCATAGTGAGGAAATGCTTCTATTTCGCCTACTTAATTACCAAGTGAATATCTTCAAGAGGCAAATAAGTCATCTTACCTGTGTATTCTCCCGTTATCAGTCACTGAATACACTGCCCCTTCAGGTATGTAAAGAGCCAAGCATATTGCTCAGCTATAAAGGACAAAAGATTTCTAACAAAGAAAGTTAAAAATCTTGCATCCTCCAATTATCTGGAAATATTAGCATGACTCTCCTTAGACTCAGTAGCCTACCAGCTGCTATGAGAGAACCTGTGTCTAGAATTTTGAGCCATGAAAAAACGGATGACATTTGACCTTGTATTTCTTTGCAAAACCAGTTCTGCTATGCACACCCATGCTAGAGACCTAAGCCTACAACAAAACATAAACAGGATTAGTTTGGAGAGTAGGTTTGTAGCACAACATATTTGCAGGCCATGATGGTGTAAGTTGCCACTACAGTTCAAACAGTAGTACTTTACCTGTAAGGCTAGTATTGAAGATGTGATGTGCAGACTCAGATTTACACCACGCCCTGCTTGATTTTGGAGGTAAGCAGTATTAAGTGCTTTACAGGAGTGGTAAGATCTTTTAAGTGTGTCTCCTTACATGTATGGCTAGGCATTTTATGGTCCCTGTGATAGTTACCTTTTGTTCCTATGTCTGAAGCTGAAGCATGTCCAGAGCTGCTGCTGCTTTCTGCTTTGCAGCATGGGTTCTTAAATTTATTCATTTTTTTAATATACACAGAAGGAAGAAAAATGGCATCCATGTTTTAAAACTGAATGGGAATGAAGCCTGTTAAGTACAAGTACTACCAGACTATTTTGGTCACATGTTATCAGCACGGGATGTTTTTCATCGTTTGTCATTATTTCTGGTCCCAGCATGATATTGTTATTTTTTTTCTTTCTCAGATGAATAGGATGGCATGTTTTACTGAAGATCACTGGAACTAGTTTATATTTACTGTAGTATAGTAAATATTTTTGCAATTTCATGTTTTAGCTGTACAGAAATTCGCTGGCTTTTGTAAATTATTTTAATGTCTGTATCACTGCAGTGTTTTCATTAACTATCCGGAGAACCACTGGCCAAAGTAATATGATTTGTTGAAGTGTTAAGGAATACAGATGCTTTTATACATTCTAAGTCTGCTTATGTTGAACTAACACTTAGTGCTTAGTGTTTAAAGCTCTGCTGGACTAACGTAGGCAGGCTTATAAATGTCAGCCAAGAAACCTACAGAATGCTCATCTTTTCTGGTATAAAACGGAAAGCAAGGAAGCTCCCCTTCTGTTGGAGACGTTCCCATTGTGGCTAGGTAAGGTGATTTGCATAGACATGACACAGTTTGATGCATGCACATTTCTAAAAATGCACTTAAAAATTTCAGTGATTAGCACACAAAATCTAATCTTCCATGCTACTTAAGATTTGGTGCTTACTGTACAATGGTTAAGTCCTTGTTCCATCACATATAAAGTGATTAAATGTGTTTACACAAGTTATGGAAATGTGAAAGTACAGTACAAGACAAGGCAAGACCTCCAGCCCTTAAATTAAAACACTGTGTAAAGAGAATTGGACTTATTCAGAATTTTTGCACTCCTACAGGTGGTCAAATCATTACATATGGTAGTCCTTAATGGTGTTAAACTATTGTTTGTACCTTTTAATCCACAGCAAAGAATAGCAACAAAGCAACCAGGCAGCTCCTTCTCCTTATTCATAAATTTATTAAGATATCAGACTTGGTAAGCGCTTTCGCTAATGAGCTTCTTCAGACCATCTAACAAACATCAAAAGGCTACATTTATACAAAATTCATTGCCCAATTACAGCTAACCCTAATTAATCAGAAAAATTTAAAGCATCATTTTAAAAGTGCTCTAAAAATACACACTTTAAAAACATAAAATCAATTAAAATTAATTGAAATTGCAACTAAAAAGTGAAGTCAGAAAAATCTATACATATATGTAAATGTTCTATTTCTGTACCCTTCGTTTTTTGAGTGGAGGTTTGATGGAAGCCCTCTCATTCAGTCCTTTGCCTCTATCAGCTCTGAGGGTAATAATCCAATTTGTCTCTCTATATTCTGTGTGATTTCTAATGCCACTTTCCCTTATATGTGGTGTTATAACCTCCAAAACTCTTTTTTGCGACAAAGCTTTTATCCTGTGGTGTACTTTTTGGCTTATTATTTGTACCTCATTTTCCTACAGGTCCTGATGAAGAGAGGAAAATACATCATTTTGAATTTTGTTTGGAAGCAAATATAAAACGTATAGCAGAATTTTAAAACCTTTTATTTTTTCCTTGGGAGCCAAGGCCCCCTCCCCCACACACACTCTTGCACCCTCTTTACTAACGTCTTCAAGGTTGCTGCACTACAAGGAAAGGGAAATTTCTCTTGTAGCAACCTTCATCAAATTGAATGCATTTTTGCACTGAATTCTATTCAGAATGTTGTTTGTCTTGGACACAGTAATACCTAGACTCTCTAAATAATGGAAGTATATACTGATATAATACAAACTAAATTTTGCATTCTGTCTCTTCCCAGTTTTGACCATTTTTACGTAGTGAGACCTGACAGCTCGGAGTGTCTCAAGCAGTGTTCATCTCTGCATTGCCATACATGTGTGGAGGTGTTTATGGTTGGAATGGCACTGATTGTGTTCCCAGTACACAACTCAAAGGGCATGATGTAGGAGTATTGAAAGACCCTTAGTGGTCACAGAACATGAGAATTGTATTTGTAGAATGCAAACCTATTTTATTACACAGAAACTATTGAGCACAGGTGATGATGATGAAAATACTATTAGTGTGATAACCCACTCCTTTAATGCTAGTGAAATAGGGATAGTCTAAATGCCCAACAGATCATGCCAGTTCTTTGAGGAAGTTCTATTGCACATTTCCTCCTATAATATAGGAGTGGAGATACGTTGGACCTCAAGACTTTGTGGTAGTTTATAAGTACATTGAAAAAGCTGACACAAATGCTATTCTGTTTTAGAATAAAATGATGATGCCTAATTTTACGTTGGCTGTTAGTGCTGTACTTTCTCAGCTCTATAACTTTAGTAGCACATGATTTGATCTCCTCCCAGAACATTATAGCAGTCAAATAGTGGCTGGCATTCATAAGATATTTCATATGCACGGTAGGTTATTGAATATCTCTGTTGTAGTTTATTCTTTGTTACTAGCTGTAGAAGGTAAAACTGGGATTGTAGTTACAGATTAGCTGGACGCCAGAAGAATGGTAAGTGAAAAGGAAGGACAATTTTGCATGAATATCATTGGATTTAGTACACTTTGGTGAGGGGCATAGTGCTGACTGCCATTTTGTTTTTTTTTTCCTGGTTTAAATGCATTCCTGGACCTCCTAGATGCTGTATTACTTTGATGGTGGCTTTTTCCATCTAACGCCTAAGCCTTTAGGTGTTGGTCTCAAAGGATTTTCCATCCCCTGTAGCATGAGCTTAAAACTGATGAATCATCTTCTCACTGTCTGCTAAATTGTTTTACCCCCTGGCAAACTGTTTGTATTCTGACTAGAACTGTGTGCAGGCTGTCTTGGTTTTGGAAGATTTGTGTCCTTTTTTGCATGTTTCTTCTGTCCACATATGTGGCGTCATCATGTGCAGTACACACTAGCATAGTACTTGACTATGAACCTATACATGTGACAAGTTCTATAACAGGCAGTACCTCTTGTTGTCAAGGCAGTACATGTCATAGTTATTATGCATTGTGTACCTTCCTTCACTTCATTCCTTTCCAAGAAGAGGACCCTGGAAAACTTGTATTTTGTAGTAGTCTCCACTGCCCTATTTTCAGGAGCTGAAACTATTTTGCATTAAAGTTGGTATTTTTTGCGTGACAATTAACTTGTTTGGTGTTGATGGGCAGTTATAACATTACTGGGCAGTAATGAGTGGCAATGGAAATAAATGTCTGAATATTTCAGTGCAACTTTTTCCAGTTTCAGACTGTAACAGTGTCGTAGCTATACAATGGCATAAAGTGCACATTTTCTCATTAAACAAACTGCATATATGCATGCTTAATTATTTTGTATGTCCTCTTTGGTGAAATCTGTTAAAGGCAACTGTTTGTAAACCTGATATATTTTCATTTCCCGTTTATTTTTATTTTGATTTGACATTTTAGTTACATTGCATTTAGAAGAGCAAAAATATTTGTGGGATACATGTCAGAACATGAGCATGTAAAAGCTAGATAGAGGCAGATTGTCACACAAGCTTTAAGTAGAACACAGCAAGAAAGAAACAAAAATCCCATTTTATGCTATGGCCTATCTAGTCAGTAGATATGCAGTTCGCTAATATGGAGAGGATGATAGTGTTAGGTTGGCATCACTGTTAGTATGTAGTCTGATGTACAGTTTTAAGGCCTTCTGTTAATTCACTACAGTCATTGTCACTATTGAACAGCAGGCATTTTTAAAGTGAAAAAAGTTTCAAAATACTTTTTTTTTAAATTTTTAAAGTAAAAGAAAATTTATTTTGAATTAATTCCACATTCAAAGAACAGAAAACATTTAAAAAGTAGAGCCTTAAATATCCATGGCAAACCTCATACAAACCCATGCCATGGTTAAAAAAACTCTTACTAGGAGGTTGTACATCCTAATGGAAAATATATAATTGGCTTTGTTAGAAAAAAAATTAAATGTGTATGGACTGTAAGAAATGGGTAAATCATAAGGTTAGAGATGGAAAAGGTGAGAAAAGTTGGAGTAGAAGAAGTGTGGATAAAAAGAGGAAAGGTTAGAGGTATGAATAATAGAAATGAAACAAAAAAATTGAGAGAGACATTTAATTATCAAAGGTATGGTGTAGTAGTTGGAGGAGAGAGGAGATGAGATTGTCTCTACAGGTGTATAAAAAGAAGGTTACCATAGTTAAATGAGTGTAGAGTGCATTGGGATAATCGTTCAAAAGTTTTATCCATGTCTGTCAAAACAATGCAGAGTTATAGCTGGCTTAGTTAGTGCCTAATGCCAGTTCCCGATCTGATACTCCACGCCCTTAGCTCTTCAACTGATGAGCAAAAAAAAAAGACAACCATAACTTTTAAAAACTGTAGCAAGGTGATTTAATTGGTATATTTGTAGAGAATGGATTGCTACAACTTACCACACAAGAAGTGCAGAGGTGCTTTTCTATACCAACATTCTGAGTAAAGAATGCAGGAACTGCACTTCCCTACTGCATCCCCTAACATCTTGCACCCAGGCAGCTGCACCTTCTCCCCACCCTTAGAATCCATCCAGTGCCATTATTTCAAGTTATGTTGTTGCAGTGTTTTCCTAAAATCTGAGGGTGGTGATAGCCATAATGCCCTTTGGGATTTTGTTCCAATGTTCTGGGGTAATTTTGTGAATGCTGTTTCAGCAGTAGCTATTGTGTAAGGTGGTCTAAGAGGGCAATAACTGTTTAATAATTTAAAGGTTAGTATGAGAAATTATGGATTGGTATGCAAGGAAGCTGTTTCATTACCACAAAATAAATTATCTGCGGGGGGAGGGCTACCTCAAAAGAGCTATGAGGCAAAAGGTACCTGTCAAGAGGGCCATGCAAATTAAAATGTTTAGAGTTTGTTCCCTTCTTCTCATCATCAGAGTTGAATATTGACACCAAATGAGCTTTCACAGACTGTTCAGATACAGACTTAACAGCTCTGATGGGTAATCTAGCACCACTGTTTGTAGGGCTATTAAATGATTTTATTGCTTCTTTGCTGTCCAAGAAGGTGTTTCCAGTTAAGCAAATAAGTTGTATAGGTGGAAACTTTTTTCAAGGCTGTTAGAATGGATAGAACTCTGCCAGACAGTAAAGCTCATCTTGCTACCATGGTTACCGGAGTAGCTATGCTGTTAGAATGAAGGTGTGCTGTAGGGAGGGGCTAATCCATCCTCTGCTTAAAAAGCACAGATTTATAGGTTGAAATGTTGTCAAGTTTGATTGCCATAGCATATCAAGATTATTTTTGAAGGAAGTTAACTGACTTTTGATCATAAAGGGGAGCTTGTTCTGTAATCTTGGAAGGCACTGTGTAATCTAACTGACATGTTTTTCTTCTGTTATTGCTATTTCTTTAGTGTCAAGTTTCCTAATCTGCAGTACTTCCCCGTAAATAAGTAAACAATTTTGAGCAACATTTATTTGGATAGAAAAGAGAATACCAAGAAAATAAAGCTCAAAGTCTCACAGATAAAGGAAGAACATACAAACTTCAGTCAAGCAGCACCCAGAAGCAAGAACACAGGGCTAGACCCTGGATATCAGAGGGAGGAACACTAATCATTATGGTGCATTCAGCTCAAAATAAATATGCTCAGTTTATTGTGTCCAATCAACTGTTATATTTTTGGAGAAAACCAAAGTGGATAAATATGAAGTTATGGCCTCCAATTTCTCACAATGGTCATCCATTAATGGATTTGCTAGTGCCTTCTATGTTCATCTAGTGGCTTTGTAGTCCTTGCTGTTGTCTTATAACGGACTGAGAGAACACTTAAGGTGTCAGAGAAGGCAGAACCTAATTTGCAGTAGGGACCTGGTTCTGCAATCTACCCTAGGCTGCATGTGGATTTGTATAGTTTCACAATAGCTTCATGGTCAGGCAAGTAGATACACATACCCTCACACAAGTACAGCTACCACTCCCAAAATTAGCAGTGAAGTCTCTGCCGGAGGCAGCACAAGCCAACATGGCCATTACAGACAAGTGATACTTCACCACTGGATTTTGTCAGTGCCATGGGCCTAGCAGCTTTCTTTCCCCTTCCCAAGGATGTGTGATCTGACTTTGGCCACCTACGCTCATCCTTCCATGCCCAGTCTCTCTCGGGTACCAATACTGCTAATTGAACATGGGTCATCTGGCCTGTAGTCAGGGCTTCATCCTTCTGTGCCACAGGCCTTAGGTCAGGGGCAGTTGTTTTTGAAGGCTTAGTGGAAAGTAGGCTATCTGACAAAAGCATGATCACAACAATGATAACTTCTTTTGGCTAAACAGTTTAGAAAAATGTTGTGATCATTTTCAATAACTGGAGAAGATAATGCCAGGAAAGAAAAGCCTGAGGTTACCAGTTTTTCAACTATTGCCCAAATTCCTAGCACAGTGGGAAAGAAATGTAATGTTTTGGGAAAGCAAGTCACGTAGAGGGAGGGCTTGGAGTCAGGATGTTGGCATGAAAAATTTGTACAACTGGAAGCTGGCAGTGAGAAGGAAGTCCTTCAGCTAGAGTGTTCTGATCAGATCCACATATTTCCTTTGTTCTGAAGAGGGTAGGAATGTTTACCAGGAGAGTGGGAGCACAGAGGAGACTGCCTCCTTCAGCAACACTTTATGGTACATTTCTTTCAAATCCTACATGTGTGTGCTTTCAGTTCAGTACAGTATTCAGTAATTTCATTATATTCGGGTTTTGACATCAGGATTTTAATTTATTTACATTCCGTTAACCAGGTTGACCATAATGTGCATTGTCCTTTTTCAAGGCATAACTTGGAGAGTTGATTACAAGTAATACAAATATAGTAAACAAATAAAAACATATGCAGAGTTTACATTTGCAGGAACTGCTGACCATATAAGGTCTGACAAATGTAACAGTAAATATTCCAGTTGGCACAAGGTAATCTGTTTCTATTTGTTCTGGTCTAATAGGTAGAAAATAGAAGAGGAGTTATGAGGCTGATGCAGAATATGATTATGTATATACTTAAGTAAAGGAAGTATATCAGGCGTGTTGTTAGAGACCCAAGAATTTTTAAAGTTAGGGCCATGCAAATGAATAATGAAGTGGATTTACTTTAAGTGAAAGTATTATGAATTCTCCTTAGCTCAGAGGGTAATGAGAGTTCAGGTCAGAACTGTAGTAGCTGGCATCTTGTGCAGATTCCCAAACTGGTGCAAAAATGCAAAGTTGGAGAGCAAAAACATAAAGCTTCTGCAACTTTGCCAAGCTGCTTGTTGAAACTGCGTAGCAAACATCCTTGTTACAATTACTACCACACAGTCACCTCACACTAAGCACCTCAAATGAGCAAAATGCAGTATCAGTATTCTTTTATGTAGCTGTGTTGTACTCCACATCCTAAATCAGTGTCACTATTATGGACCCTCTGACACCCTACAACCCCTTTACCCAAACCTAGTTATGGCTCTGGATCCAGCCATTTACTTGGAAAACTGAGTGCTACGTCAACTGTTTTGGTTAGAGATATTGTTTCCATAGTCAGAGTTTTATGCACATGGCTTTCATGCAGTTTTGTTTTGCCATGTATCCAATGTTTTGTTGTAATACTGTATGGAAACTCAGCGTGATTTCTTTTTGGTTGAATACTTTTCCATTTTACATTTTTGCAGAATTTATACCAGTTTGACTTCAGAATAGTCCAACATTATTTGAAAAACAGTTTCATGGATTGTATTTGAGTTATTTGCACTTTACCCACATCAGCAGCAGCTTAGTCTAAAGAGCAGTGTTTCAGAAGTGTAAAAAATGAACAGATGGTTCAGTTTAGTGCAATATGCATCCATTTTCAGTAGTAATGTTTTCCAACTGTCTAGAATTCTGAAAAGTATTTTCTGTAATTTGTAGAAAATAGTTTTAAAACAGTCTTAAGAGATGTGCTTCTGTTTTTTTCAATTTGCATTTAAAATCTGAAGTTGGGAAATAGGAAATTCATCCGGGGATCACCCCTGTGGCTCTGCTCGACAGGGGCACAGGAAAATAATTTTCTTGAGTGGCAAAAGCCAGGGTACCTTTTTGGCTAGGCTTGTATAGGCCCTAGGGCCGATAGCCTAGTACCTACCTATGAACCTTTCTCAACGTATTCCTCTGAGTAGAATTTCCAGAAACAGACCTTCTTGTACAAACTGTAATGAAAATGTCATGAGTGGAGATGCAGTTTTTCATTGTGCTGTTTTGTCCCAAAAGTGTGAAGCTTCCATCCTCAGCTGTGTTTTAATAGTTTATTTTTCTCCTTATCAGTTTTTGAACGAGACTCGGCCTGAATTCTTCCTTCTCAATGACGTTGATGCAGATGATTCTGTGACTAAATGACGAGCAAGCTACTTCACTGGAAGGGAGTGCCCAAGAATGGCTGAGGTCCATATATGCTGCAGAGAATAACAAAAATGCTGAAACATATATGAGTAAACGACCAAGGAATTGTTGCTGAAGAACTGCAGTGGGGCTTTCAAATGCAGTATATTACACAAGAGAGAGATAATTATTTACTGGAGACCTTCACAGATCATTTTCAAGGCTAAAAATGTCAATGACAGGCTGTCTGGATTAAAAATATTCTTGCAGTTTTAT
Source organism: Protopterus annectens (assembly GCF_019279795.1). NCBI lineage: Eukaryota > Metazoa > Chordata > Ceratodontiformes > Protopteridae > Protopterus > Protopterus annectens. Next base: position 808,085,060 of record NC_056743.1, read on the forward strand.
CCCATTTATGGATGGTACTGATCTATATTACAAGCTCTGGGCTTGGGCCTTAAATATGTTTACAGATCTGCAAGTAGTTACCAGCATGCCCTATGGGTACAAGTGTTTCAAGTTTTGTGGCATGGGTCACATGTTATTATAAATAAAGAGATTCTTAAGTAAGAAAACAATTATAACCTATGTGCCACATACTTTTTTCAATGAATAAATATTTTGTATCTTTCATTGCACCTTAACTGCCTTAAATGTAAAAATATATATGACTGTATGGGTCCCTGTCAGATTACCAAAGTTTTAAAGCTTCAAACATCATACGGCTGAGAACATATGATTGAAGTTTTGAAAATTCAAAAATAAAAAAAAATTTTTTTCTTTTACATTTTTGTAGGGGTCAAGCCCCCTGCGCCCACCACACCCCCTGCTAATTAAATATACAAACTCTGAGATAGCAGTTGTTGTGTCTTTCGGCTTTTCCCGGTTAGGGGTCACCACAGTGGAACTCCGGTCCGCTAATGATTGGCAGTTGATTTTTACATGCTGAGTTGCCAGCCCTAACGCACAACCTTCAACAAAGGTACGCCCATTCACGCATGTCTCCACGCAGAAGACGCTCTAGCTGAGAATCGAACCGGTCAGCGTCTTACTGTGAGGCGACAACGCTACTGCAGCACCACCACCACGGATTAAACTCTGAGATAGCAGTACAGTGAGGAAAATTATATATTTTTTTGTTCCATGCTGTACAGCGATCTCCATTTAAAACATTTGAAGTTTCAAAACTTCAATTGTATGGTCTCAGCAATATGATGCTCAAAGTTTTGAAACTTCGGTAATCCAGTAGGGACCCGATTCTGTACAGCACATTGTGGCCCATTTACTTGTTTCTGAAATATGTCCAGTTGGTGCTTTTTAATCGTGTTAGCCATCTTCATGCACTGCTGTGGTGGATACCGTTAGTGTCGCATTTTAATAGATAAAAAAAATACTGACCCATCTGTTTTATTTCAGACTTTGACTAGCTTGAAATTTGGGACAAGTGTTTATGTACCTTGTGTTTGGAATTCCATTCAGGAATACAATTCATATGCATTCATTTAGCCAGCTATAACCTAAGTTAATTCTGTATGGTGTCACAGGACCTATTGTTTTGATGGGCATTTTCTGTTTTTCCTTAGGAATGTTATTTGCCAAGGTGGAGGTAATGTGTGTCCATGGTTGTATTCATCTACACTAAAAATCACAACACTAAACTCTTCCTATGCAGCCATCTGAGTAATCAGATTGGGTGCTACTGTATGCAGGAGTAAAGTCACAACACTAAATTCCTCCTAAACAATTGTCTGGGTAACCAATTAGAGGTGCTACCATATGCATGAGTCATTTTTTGTGAGATAACCTTGACCAGCTATCTAGTGTCATAGTCCTATGGAAGGTAAACCAATGTCTGCACTGACTGGCCAATTAGGGTTACAGATATAACTTAGGTGAACTTCATGAAAAATATGGTTGTGAGCCGTTCCATTTATCTTATGTAATGCCACCAGGTGCATGGTTATAGTAGATAGCAGTCAGTGACACTGCCATAGCTTTCCTCAGCTGAGTACTTAATTTTAAACACAACATTGTATTTCCCACTGTTTCTGAACTGTCCTGTAAACCGGTATTTGCATCCATCCAAGGACTTGCTTTATTATAAAAATCCCGAATCCAAAAAGACCACACAAACTTGTAAAGACAAAAAAGCCAAGGGACAGCGTCTCCAACGAGCTTGCAATACAGCTGTAAATAACTCACTGACCAAATTCAGTAGAGAATTAAAATAAAGCAACGATGTTTCAGAAAAATAACGTTAGAACTTTAATTACATACAAGCACTTTCGGAGGGATTGTTATCTCTCCTTCCTCAGACGAAAATAAAACATTAATCTGTTACAACTACCCCTTTAAATAGGGTAACATTTAGTTAATCAGCAGGCAATCAATTAAGTTCAATTTAATTCAATTTAATACCGTGCCTACCTTCTAAGTTGCATAAATAAATTGTATGTAAACAATCAGCTTGCTCTTTTTCCTCGTTTCAGTTTTTTTATGTATATATATGTGTATAAAAAACATAACTTTAAAACTGCAAGGTGTTTGAAGCATACAACTCTCTTGTGCTCCTATTTCCATATCTATATTTAAACTACTCAATACCTGTTAAAAATATTACAATAAAAGGCTCATACCTAATAAAACCGCTACCAATATAAATGATGTTAATATGCTTCCAAGTCCGTTGTTGTTGTTCTAACCCAACCAGACCGGAAGCGCTATAGCCGTTTCTTATATTAAGTTTTTACGTGTTATTTAAACTATCCAGTTTAACACACAACCAATTATCTTAGTGAATACACAAAAAATTATGCATATATATATATATAGCAATTCGATTTTCTGTGTGTGTGTCTGAATGTAATTTATTTAAATACGTATGAATTTTGTTTGTATATTCAAAAAATAAAAAACTGTTTAAAATACTATTTAAAATAAATGTTATGTCCCCAAAGTGCAAAACGCCAACCTTTTATTATAAAAATCCCATAATGTCTGATGCTTTTAGTGTTTTTTAATTTATTTTATACAATTCAGCCGTTTATATATGTACATAAAGTCTATTTTGCAATAAATAAATATGCTAATTAATTTGTATGATCTGAAAAAGTTTAGTGTAATTTAATTTATTGTATCTGCTTGGTTTCACCTGTTTTATATATGTTTAAGCTGTCTGTTGATTACCCTCAGAGTACTTGAAAAAGTTGTATCCTTGTGCTACAATTTCTGCTCAAAGTGGCATGCAGTTGTGATTTTTTTTAACAGTGGTAGAGTGAATAAAATAGAAAAACATTAAGTAACTGAGGAAGTGCAGAGAGTTAGCTGAACTGCTGCTGTTAACCAGTTGCCCTTAGTACCACATGGATGTTACAGTGGTGGGCTGCAGCTAGGCAAAGAATGGTGGTGGTTGTACAGACTCTCTCAAAAGCCATCTGAAAGAATTACTCCTCACAAGCAGTTTGTGATGTGTTTTTTGGAGGTTGTTAAACCAGTTAAAATGTTAGCCTTTGTAGATTAATTGGGACTTGAGCGCCCACAAGCAAAGCACAAGTAATTTTTCTTTTGATATGTAGTCTGTTTTATGGATCTCTCTCTGTGAAGCCTATGAATGGGACATCCTTTCATCCGAGCACACTTTCTTGTCTACAGTTTTCTAGATCACTCAGCAGTCCAAACTACTGAGTGGGGTCATTCATCTGGTAGATTTGATTAGTGACAGTTAGGTGGTACTCAAAAAGTCAGGGAACATCATCTTTGTGAAACTGGGTGACTCATCTGAGATATGTAAGGAATTGGGAAGTAACATCTTTAAAAAGGGTCAATGATCTGGGATTATTATCTTCATCAAAGGGTGATGGTTGTACTCATATGGGGTCATAGATTGGTGTCTTGAATTTTTTGAGTGGGTCAGTAGACTGAGGAGCTTTCCTTTGATATAGGTCAATGAGTTTCATCCCTACAAAAGAGGATTATTCTTATGTCAGGCAAGGGAATTAAGTACAGTCCTCCTCATTGCAGGCCAAAGGGAATCCGGGTAAGCCGTCTTTTTAAGTGGGGGGGGGATTAAGATAAATATAGTAGTCCTGGTGAATTAGGAGTATAGAGAATGAGCTTCGTAAAGGGTCTGAGATTAAGAAACTTCATTCTCATGAGTTGGTCAATAGGTGGAGCCCCATCCTTATGGATCCAAGGCATGAGAAATTTCACCCTTATCAGGGGTTAATAAGTTTTACTCTTTTGAGGGTTGAGTCAGAACAGGCAGTGGTGATGACTCAGATGTATACATACATTTTATCTAGTATATGGAAAACCTCTGGCCTCCCTTTGGAGGGAGTCACTACCAACAAAGATTTTCATTCCAACAATGGAAAAAAACAGTCATTTCACATCACATTCTTCCATGCATTTACCTAACCTCTGGTGACCATGTCTTTTCCTTAGCCCAGGTTGTTAATTGTAAATAGTTTTTATCCATGCTGTTACACTAAAAATCTTTCGTATTAATTTTCATATTTTATACTTGGTATTTACTAAGTAAAAGTTGCTTTGTTGTTTCTGTTGAATTTACTTCTCTTCTGCATTACTCTCTGTACTGAATTGAACATACAAAGCAGTATGACTATCACATTGGCATTTCCTGCTTTTGTAAAGCTAAGCTGCATTTGAAGCATACCAAACTGCAGGTTACTTTTACAGTGCAACTTTGAGTACTACCCCAGGTAGTAGTAGTATTTCACAGAAGCTCATCAGCAAACTTGTCTTGGATTTTGCACCCCCCTCCTCCCGGTTTGTTAGAAAATTTACTATATGACTAGCTGAATGACCTGAAAAAAATATTATGGCATATTCTCAAACTTTTAACTTTTATATCAAGAAAATAATGCAACAGACTTCCAAGATGGCTGCGCACTGATCAACAGCTTAATTTTAGCTCTCCCAGTGTGAAAAAAGAAATTGAAAAAAAAAAAAAAAACAGCAGCCAGTGATATTGTCAGCTTGAGTAAAATTCTGTTACTGGCTATTAAGTACATTGCCTGGATACCAGCAAAGAAGAAATTTAGAGAACCTGAAAGAAGGTCAGCCAGAATAGGTGAAGAGAAAACACTGTTTGAGAAGAATCCTGTAGTACAGCAAAAAGCAGTTGTTCAAGTTTAACTTTGGTAGAAGAGATGGTCCCTAGTAATTTAGAGGAAACAATAAATCAAATGTACTCAGAGGTGATTAAAATAAATGAGACATTGAAAGAGTATATAAACTCAAATAAAAGGCTAGAATAAATAGAAGCTTTAACTAGTTATTCAGATGAACTGATAAAATGCAAACTCAGAGGAAGAATTGAAAATGCTGGCTTGAGTATGAGACTTCTCAAGAAGAGCTGTTTCAAAAAAGAGTTAGAAGATATCGCACGCAGAGAAAACCTGAGATTTTTTGCTGTACAAGAGAAACTGGAAGGAACAGCCTGCATTACTTTATGAAAGCAAAAATAAGCAACTGGGCTGTTATTCCACAGCCGGATTTGTTAGTTGAAAGGGTTCATTGAGTGTATGTTCCAAATCTGGCCATGAGAAAGCAGCCAAGACCTGTATTATTAAAGATGCAATCATGCCAGCATCAAGAGTTGATCCTGACAAAACTGTGGTAGAAGCGAAACACATTAAAAATTGGAGACAATAGAAAGTTTGTGGAAAATCATTATTCATTGCACACCAGTCAAAGAAGCAAATTTATCCCAACAATCAGGGACTGTCAGGAGGCAGGTGTGGGATTCAAGCTGCTGTATCCAGCTGTCTTCAGAATATTTTTTCTTGAAAGATCAAAGCCAATGTTCTTCGTGTTTCACTGTTGCAGTCATCACATTTGGGTTGGGTTAGCTGCCTGCAGGTTACCCTCAGCCAGCCTGAATACTGGAGTCTTCAGATTTCTGCATCAGACGTGGTCTGTTCTTCCGGGCGGCCACGGTGGTGCAGTGGTTAGCATTGTCACCTCACAGCAAGAGGTTCTCTGGTTCGATCCTCGGCTGGGGTGCTTTCCATGCGGAGTCTGCATGTCCTCCCTGTGGTCGCGTGGGTTTCCTCCGGATGCTCCGGTTTCCTCCCACATCCCAAAGGCATGCTGCAGGTGGATTGGACACTCTAAATTGGCCGTAGGTGTGAGTGTGTGTGCCTTCTGTGGAAGGTTGGGCGCCGGGCTGGCAACTCAACACTGTAAAACTCCACTGCCAATCAAGAGCAGGCAGGTGATCCACTGTGGCGACCCCTAACCGGGAAAAGCCGAAAGAAGAAGAAGATGATGCTGTCTGTTCTTCCATGACGTCAGGTTTTCAGGGGTATAAAACATGCAGCTGATGCCATTACATCAGTCTTTCTTGCCGTGCGGTGCCCAAAGCTGAAGCAGTTTGCAAGTGCTGGCTGGCTGTCTCCTGAAATTTTCGATGTTCATCGTGTTACCCTGCTGCAGTCATCACACTTGGGTTATCCTGCCTTCAGGCGGTCCCGCAGTCGTTCTGAATTCCAAAGTCTTGGTCCGGCGTCGGTTGCTGTCACTTCTTCCCTGACGTCAGGGCACCAGGGGTATATAAGAGGCATCCAACGCCATTTTCTTCAATCTTTCTTGCCACATGGTGCCGGAAGCAGAAGCAGTTCACAAGTGCCGGTTGGCCGACACCTGAGATTTTCAATTCGAATTTCAGTCCGAAGTCTTCAATAAAGCTAAGTACCCCGTTGGGGAACCTTTTCTTGCCTCAGTCCGATGTCAGAAAAAGTTAACAATTGCATTTCTTGTGGGAAGCAAATACCTCATAAGGACTTCCATTCCTATTGTATTCCTTGCCTAGGCCCAGACCACGATGTCACAGGTTGTCGGTTATGTGTTAGGTTTAATAAACGAACTATCAAACACAGTTTTGACTTCGCACAACATTACTTTGGTAGGAAATTTAATTATATCATGCCGTCGGAGCAGCCGATGTCCGGCATGCATAAAAAACGCAAGGATAAGGACAGGCAACCTAGGAACAAGCCAGACTCAGAGGCCTCTGCGTGGCCTTTCGCCGGTTCTCCGGTTTTCAGTGAGGAACCTACGCAGCCCCTGACGACCGCAGAACTGGAACCCCAGACAGCTGCGGATTCTCAAGCAGAGTCTACTAGGCCGACGCAGCCATCTTCATTAGGCCCTTCCGACACCGGAGCAGAAGTAGACCCCGGTGCAGTGGAAACACCTTTGGTCGCAGAAGGTGTCTTCAGACTGACTACACTCACCATTAAATCTTATGCTAAGCTTAAAACTCCTTTAAAACCAAAGAAGACTGTACATCAGTCTACAGTTCAAGGCCCCATGCCTAAGAAACAGATGCTTAAGATGGCTGAAGATCTGATTACCCTAATCAGGGGTTCCCATCCCCCTCCTGATAAAAGACCAAGACAAGAGGAGGATTATGTTTCCTCTGACCAGGTTTCAATTTCCTCAGATACTTCTGAGGAACAGGATTACACTTCTCCACCTTATGAAGACTCTAATGCTGAAGACTCTCTTCCCTCAGTATCTCCCCCTGAAGACTACTCCTTTGGGGAAACTTTACATACCATGAGGGAACAATTCCACTGGGAAGGCCAGGACTACTCTGATTCTAAGAAAAGGCTCCGAGAGTTCCTTTTACTACCCCAGCACAGACCTCTTGATTTCCCAGGGTCCTAAGGGAGCTAAAGCTTGTATGGCTAAAAATCCTGTGCCCTCTGAAAGGGATTCCAGAGCCCTAGATAGATGGGGAAAGAAAATATACACCTCAGCAACTCTGGTTATGAGAGCATTAAATTGTCAGTTTCACATGCTGAAATATCAGAAATTCCTAATGTCTCAATTAAAACAAAAAATGAGCACACATACTGAACAGTCTGAATTCAAGGAAATGCAGGATCTGTTGCATGCAACTGAACAGGTGGGCAAACATACTTTACAATGTGGATTTAATTCTTTGGAAGCTTCCTGTAGAGCAGCTGTTACTGTCTCTGTCATACGTAGACATGCTTGGTTAAAAGAACAAACCCTTCCTGATCATGTTAAAGCAAAATTATTGGATGCACCTTTACAGCAGGATGTATTATTTGGTGTCAAAGCAGAAGAGGTTTTAAAGAAAATGGAGGATAAGGCAAAGTCTATGCAGACGGTCAAGGATTTTTTTGCAGGTACAATCCCCTTGATTCAGCAGAAATTGGCCAACGAAAAACTGGTGCTTTCCAGCTTCTGACAGATCACAGAGAGGCAAATACAGATGCCCAAGGGGCAGAGGTCAGTCACAAGGCCTTTACAAACCTTGCCAATGGGGTACTGCTACCCAGAAAGGAGGAGAAGACAGGCCCCAGGCTAGCAGAAGACAAACATAATGACTCAATCCTCAACTACCAAGCAAATCTCTCCTGGCAGCTCCCTTGGGAGGAAAATTAGCATTTTTTGCAGATAACTGGCACATCATCACAAAAGACAAATGGGTTCTAGACATTGTCTCTCAAGGATACAGATTCCACTTTCATACCTTACCAAGGATAAAAGGAATGCCAAACCTGCCACCAAATCAATGGGCAGAGGCACAAAACAAATTACAGCTCTCATGGACATGAGAGCCATTCAACAGGTACCTACACAGGAGCAAGGACAAGGATTTTACTCAAGACTCTTTCTAGTCCCAAGAAAGGACAAAGCATGGAGACCCATTCTGGATCTTTCAATTCTGAACACCTATCTGCAAGTACCAAACTTCAAGATGCTAACACTACAGCAGCTTCTTCCCATGCTGGGCAAGAATGCTTGGCTAGTAATGTGGGACCTCAAGGAGGCATACCTGCATGTCCCTATCAGACAAAATTGCAGAAGATACCTCCACGTCATTGCAGGTTCAATGCATTATCAATTCTCTGCACTGCCCTTTGGCTTATCTACTGCACCCAGGGTCTTCACAAAATGCCTGGCACCAGTAATTGCATACTGCAGACAAAGAGGAATTCAAATATACCCATACCTGGATGACTGCCTTATTCAAGCAGAAAGCAAGGACATTCTTTTAAAGCATCTGGCATTTGTCAAACACCTTCTAAGTTGCCTTGGGTACACAGTAAATGAAAAGAAATCAAAACTAGTGCCCTCACAAAAGATAATATTCCTGGGTGCCAGCTTGAATACAATGGCCCAGATGGCTTATCTCATGCCAGACAAGAAACAACAGCTGACTCAATATTTCAAAATAATGGCAACAAAGACCCAACTCCCTGCAAGAAAAATTCTGCAGGCCTTGGGATTCATGGCATCTTGCATACTACTAATACCATTTGCAAAACTGCATATGAGGAAATTACAATGGTACCTGAAAAGTGTATGGACTCAGCACAACCACAGCTTGGAAACAATGATACCACTCATTCCCTGCCTTCAACAGGAGTTTCTATGGTGGGCACAGGCATGTCACCTCAACAAGGGTCAGCCTCTCACCTTACCCACAGCCAGGCAAACTATGACAACAGATGCATCGGACTATGCTTGGAGAGCACACATGGCAGGACAGTGCATTCAGGGCAAATGGACTACAGATCAGAGGCATCTGCATATCAATCAAAAAGAAATGCTAGCAGTACAGAATGCCCTAACAGTTTTCAAGAACTTCTTACAGCCAGGACAACTAATAAAAAAGACGGACAATACCACAGTAATGTGGTACATAAACAAGCAAGGGGGCACACATTCCTACCCTCTATGCAGGCAAGCAATGACCTTGTGGAACACTGCACTGTCTGACCAGGTTCAATTACAAGCACAATTCCTGCCAGGAAAGAAAAACACATTGGCAGACGACCTAAGCAGAACATCATGGATCCACACGAGTGGAAACTAGATCCACAAGTATTTGCAGTGATAGCTAAAAAATGGGGACACTCAGACATAGATCTGTTTGCAAGCCCCCAAAACTACCAACTTCAAAAAATTTTGCACAAGGACATTCCATCCACAAGCTTGGAAAGTGGACGCCCTCTCATTCAGTTGGAAAACATTAACAGTGTATGCCTTTGCTCCACTGCCTCTTCTAGCAAAGGTAATGCTGAAAGTCAGATTACAGAGGCCACAAATGATACTCATTGCACCAGACTGGGCCACGCCAGCATTGGTATCCAATTTTAAGGAACATGGCCCATGGCCCACCATGGATTTTACCACAAACTCCTCACCTGCTCTCCCAGCGAGACAATCAAATTCCACACAACCAGCTCAAGACTTTAAACCTGGCTGCATGGCAAATTACCTAAACAACCAGTCAACACCTATATCCAAAACAGTTATGGATGTCATTCTGGAGGCCAGGAGGCCCAGCACCAGAAAAACTTATTCAGACAAATGGAGAAGATTTTGCGCCTGGAACCAGGCTAGAGGCCAAAATCCCCTTGATCCAAACATTCCTCAGATTCTACAATATTTAACTGAGATGTTGCACAAAGGTCTTTCCTTTTCATCTATTAAGATCCATGCCTCAGCAATTTCAGCTCATTTCAACACGGATCCTCCTTTATTCTCATATCCACTCCTAAGACAGTACCTCATTGGGGATAAGAACATAAGACCGCCAAGGAGAGCACCAACACCTGTTTGGGATCTCACCTTTGTTCTGGAAAAGCTTACACTGCCGCCCTTTGAACCAGCTTTTTCAGCCGATTTAAAATTTCTTTCATGGAAACCTGCCCTGCTACTTGCAATAACCTCAGCCAGAAGAGTCTCAGAGCTATGGGCACTAATGGGAGTGGAGCCTTTCCTCATTTTTCATCAAGACTGAGTCTCTCTATGAACTAACCCTTCCTTTATGCCAAAGGTGGTATCCAGTGTGGCCCTAAACCAAACCATTCATTTGCCCACCTTTTTCCCAAATCCCCAGAACAAAGGAGAAAGACTCCTGCACTCTTTGGACATTCACAGGCAATTACGTTACTACTTAGATTAAACTAAGGCTTTCAGAAATTCTGATCAGCTCTTCGTAGCCTATGCTACAGGATCACAAGGAAAAGCTATCTCAAAACAGACCATTTCTAAATGGATAGGGCATTGCATATGTTTCTGCTACACGCATCATGGGAAACCGGTACCTGCTAACATTAGGTCCCACTCCACCAGGGCTACAGCTACATCAGCAGCCTTTCACAGGGGAGTGCCAACCAAGGATATTCTGGAAGCTGCAACTTGGAGTTCAGTGCACACCTTCACCAAACACTATCACTTACCTCTATATTCTAAGACTAGAGCTGGTTTTGCCACTGCAGTTTTGCAGGGCCTACTAGCTCCTTCTAACCCTGTTTAACTCCACCTCCCATCCTTAGTTTTGGGATTCAACCCAAGTGTGATGACTGCAGCAGGGTACGATGAACATAGTACAGTTTTGTACCTACCATAAATGTAGATGTTCGAGTGTTCACCCTGCTGCAGTCCAGGTTACCCTCCCTCCATCCCCTCTGAACTAGCTGCACTTATCTATACCACTCTATCCTATTCAACCTCTGTGGTGTATTTGCTTGTGCCTAAAGGTATTGTTTTATTTTTATCTAGCTATATATATATATATATATATATATATATATATATATATATATATATTTTGCCTACCTATTGGGGGCACCTGACATCTGGGGCAAGAAAAACTGAAGAAAATGGCGTTGGATGCCTCTTATATACCCCTGGCGCTCTGACATCAGGGAAGAAGCGACAGCAACCGACGCCGGACCAAGACTTTGGAATTCAGGCCGACTGTGGGACCGCCTGACTGCAGGATAACCCAAGTGTGATGACTGCAGCAGGGTGAACACTCGAACATCTACATTTATGGTAGGTACAAAACTGTACTTTTTCGAGTTTCAGACCCGAAGTCTTCAAAAAAGATAAGTACCCCATTGGGGATCCTTTTTCTTGCTCTAACCATTGTCAGTAAAAGTTAACAATTGTCTTACCTGTGGAAAGCAAATACCTCATAGAGGTTTTCATTCGTACTGCATCCCCTGTTTAGGCCCAGACCACGATGTCCCTCGCTGTCGGTTTTGTGCCTTGTTCAATGCCCGAACTATTCGTTATTGGGCTATTTTTGCAGCCAATTACTTTTGCACTCGATCTGTGTACTCTGAAATGGCTTCGTTAAGCCATCTGACTCCCGATCTTCTGAAAAAAACATAAGGATAAAGGCAGAGACAGACCGCATAGGTCCAAAACTGCTGATGATGCCTCCATTAAGCTAGTCGCCAGTCCGCCGGTACTCAGTGAGGCACTTTCACAGCAACTGATACCCGCTACTTCAGATTAGCAAGCTTCTATTGAAACCCATTCGGAGTCCGGTATGCTGCGAGATGCTTCTTTGACTATGGAACCTGTGAATGTCTCTACGTTGGATGGGTCTGGAGCCGCTGTGCAGGTACCGGCTTCTGAGGGTGTATTCAGGCCTACAAACATGGATATTAAACCGATGCCATCGCTTTCATCCAGGCCAAAAAGTCGCACTACGCCTACAAAACTGATGACCAAACCGCAGGCTCAGGCCCATATGCCTCAAAAACAAATGCTTAGAATGGCTGAAGACCTTATTACCTTAATTACGGGAAGCCAGCCTTACCCCTCTAAGAGACCTAGAAATTATTTTCTTTCTGATTCTTCTGATATTTCTGCTCCTTCTGATTACCAGGATTTGCACTTATCTACTTATGAGGATTGTAATGCAGAGGAATCCATTCCTTCTGCTTCCCCTCTAGAAGATCTTTCTTTCGGAAAACCCTTGCATACTCTTAGGGAGCATTTCTACTGGGAAAGCCAGGATTACTCTGAGTCCAAAAAGAGACTCAGAGAATTCTTACTCCTGCCTCAACACAGGTGTTTCACTATCCCTCCTGTTCTGGACATTGTAGATTATGCTTTTTTGGAATCTAGCCTTACCCCAGGCACTTTACCTCCAGCTCCCAGAAAACCTGACAGGTACTACAGAGTACCTGACTCTCACAAGTTCCTCTTCAAGAATCCTTCTGCGATTCCAGGGGCCATTTCCCAAGGACCAAAAGGCATCAAGGCTACTGCTGCCAAAAATCCTACCCCTTCTGATAGAGATTCTAGAGCCTTAGACAGATGGGGTAAGAAAGTATACACTTACGCTACTTTGGCCATTAGAGCTTTAAATTGTCAGTTTCATATGTTAAAGTATCAGTAGCATATCATGGGACTACTTAAACAGAAAATGATGTTGATTCCTTACTGTGCTGAACACAAAGAATTGCAAGATTTAATGCAGTCTGCAGAACAAGTTGGTAAACCTACTTTGCAATGTGGGTTTGATGTTTTAGAAGCATCTTGCAGGGCTGTCATCACTGGGTCTGTACTTGGCATGCTTGGCTTAAGGAACAAAACTTGCCAGATCATGTTAAAGCTAAATTACAGGATGCTCCTTAAACCAAGACCACCTTTTTGGCAACAAAGCAGAAGTCCTCAAAAGGATGGAGGAAAAAGCAAAATCTATGCAAATTGTTAAATATTTCCTAAAAGTACAGCCTCCCAGATTCAGTGATATATTGTGCAAGAGACCAGATGGAAGGGGAATAAGGCCAGGTGCATAGGAGGTGGGTTCAAATTGTTCTATCATGGTATGAATGGGAGGAGAAATGAGGTAAGGGTTATCCTGAAGGAACAGTATGCCAAGAGTGTTTTGGAGGCGAAAAGAGTGTCTGATAGAGTGATGTTTATGAAGCTGGAAATTGATGGTGTAATGATGAATTTTGTTAGTGCATATGCTCTGCAAGTTGGATGTGCAATGGATGAGAAAGAAAAAATTTGGAGTGAGTTGGATGAAGTGGTGGTGCGTGTACCCAAGGGTGAGAAACTGATGATTGGAGCAGATTTCAATGGGCATGTTGGTGAAGGGAACAGAGGGGATGAGGAAGTGATGGGGCAGGTATGGTGTTAATGAGAGGAATGCAGAAGGTCAGATGGTAGTGGATTTTGTGAAAAGGATGGACATGGCTGTGGTGAATACGTATTTTAAGAAGGAGGAGGAGCATAGGGAGATGTACAAGAGTGGAGGAAGATGCACACATGTGGATTATATCCTATGCAGGAGGGCCAGTCTGAAGGAGATTGGAGACTGTAAAGTGGTGACAGGAGAAAGTGTAGTTAGGCAACATAGAATGCTGGTCTGTAGGATGATGATGGTGATGGTGATCAAGAAGAGAAGTACAAGTGTGAGAGCAGTGCCAAGGATCAAATGGTGGAAGTTGAAAAAGGATGATTGTGAGGTGGAGTTCATGGAAGAGTTAAAACAGGCACTGGGGGGCAGTGAAGAGTTACCGAATATCTGGGAAACTACAGCAGAGATGGTAAGGGAGATGGCTAGAAAGGTGCTTGGTGTGACATCTGGACAGGGGAAGGAGGACAAGGAGACCTGGTGGTAGAATAAGGAAGTACATGACAGTATACAGAGGAAGAGGCTGGCGAAGAAGAAGTGGGATTGTCAGAGAGATGAAGTAGACAGGAGTATAAGAAGATGAGGAGCATGGCAAAGAGAGAGGTGGCGAAGGATAAGGCATATGGAGAGTTGTATGAAAGGTTGGATACTAGAGAGGGAGAAAAGAACCTGTACTGATTGGCCAGACAGAGGTACCGAGCTGGGAAAGATGTGCAGCAGGTAAGGGTGATAAAGGATAGTGAGGGAAATGTACTCACAAGCGAGGAGAGTGTGCTGAGCAGATGGAAAGAGTACTTTGAGGGGTTGATGAATGAAGAGAATAAGAGAGAGAGAAGGTTGGATGATGCGGAGATAGTAAATCAGGAAGTGAAACAGATTAGCAAGGAGAAAGTACGGACAGCTATGAAGAGGATGAAGAATGGAAAGCTGTTGGTCCAAATTACATACCAGTGGAAGCATGGCGGTGCTTAGGAGAAATGGCAGTGGAGTTGTTAACCAAATTGTTTAATGAAATCTTGGAAAGTCAGAGGATGCCTGAGGAGTGGAGAAAGTGTTTTGGTACCTATTTTTAAGAATAAGGGTGATGTGCAGAGTTGTAGTAACTACAGAGGGATAAAAGTGATCAGTCACAGCTTGAAGTTATAGGAAAGAGTAGTGGAAGCTAGGTTAAGAAGGGAGGTGATGATTAGCGATCAGCAATATGGTTTCATGCCAGGAAGGAGCACTACAGATGAGATGTTTGCTATGAGACTGTTGATGGAGAAATATAGGGAAGGTCAGAAGGAGTTGCATTGCGTCTTGGTGGACTTGGAGAAAGCATATGATAGGGTGCCTGGAGAGGAGTTGTGGTATTGTATGAGGAAGTCAGGAGTGGCAGAGAAGTATGTAAGAGTGGTTCAGGATATGTACAAGGGTAGTGTGACAGTGGTGAAGTCTGCAGTGGGAGTGACAGATCAATTTAAGGTGGAGGTGGGATTACATCAAGGATAAGCTCTGAGCCCTTTCTTATTTGCAATGGTGATGGACAGGTTGATAGATGAGATCAGACAGGAGGCCCCATGGACCATGATGTTTGCAGATGACATTGTGATCTGTAGGGACCAGGTTGAGGAGACCCTGGAGAGGAATGAAGGTCAGCAGGACTAAGACAGAATATGTGTGTGTGAATGAGAGGGAGGATAGAGGAATGGCAAGGATGTAGGGAGTAGAGTTGGCAAACGTGGATGACTTTAAGTACTTGGGATCAACAGTTCAGAGTAATGGTGAGTGTGGAAGAGAGTACAGGCAGGGTGGAATGGGTGGAGAAGAGTGTCAGGAGTGGTTTGTGACAGACTGGTACCAGTAAGAGTGAAAGGGAAGGTCTACAAGACTGTAGTAAGACCAGCTATGTTGCATGGGTTGGAGATGGTGGCATTGACAAAAAGGCAGGAGTCAGAGCTGGAAGTGGCAGAGTTAAAGATGTTAAGATTTGCACTAAGTGTGACAAGGATGGACAGGAGTAGGAATCCGTATATTAAGAAGGTCAGCTCAGGTTGGACAAAGTCAGAGAGGCGAGATTGCGTTGGTTTGGATGTGCTGAGGAGGGATGATGGGTATATTGGGAAAAGGATGCTAAGGATGGAGCTGCCAGGTAAGAGGAAAACAGGAAGGCCTAAGATAAGGTTTATGGACGTGGTGATAGAGGACATGCAGGCGGTTGGTGTCACAGAGCAATATGCAGAGGACAAGAAGAAATGGAAACAGATGATCCACTGTTGCGACCCCTAACGTGAACAGCCAAAAGAGAAGAAGACAGCCTCCCAGATTCAGTAGGCATTGGCCTTCAAACAACTGGTCCTTTCCAGTCCCTTCCAGGCATTCTCAGTCCAAACCCAGGAATAGCAGACCACCCAGACTACAGTCTCAGGCTATGCACAGACCTGAGCAGTGGGGGGGCTCCCACTTCCAAAGCTGGGAGTAGTAAGCCACCCCTATGGAAAAAATGGCACACTGACTTAACCTTAACCCTTCCAAGCACTGCTCAACTACCTGCTCCCTTAGGAGGAAAGCTCACCCTGCATGCAAAAAAACTGGGAACTCATTACCCAGGACAAATGGGTTTTGAACATGGTCTCCCAAGGATACAGATTCCACTTCCACACACTACCAACCCCAAATGATTGGCCAGACCTACCCCCAAATCAATGGGCGGAGGCCTAACAGCACGTTCTCTCTCTTCTCAGTATCAGGGCTATTCAACCTGTCCCAGCAGATCAACGGGGACAAGGTTTGTATTCAAGACTTTTTTCTGGTACCCAGAAAAGACAACTCCTGGCATCCTATCCTGGACCTCTCTATGCTCAACACCTTTCTGTGAGTTCCAAAATTCAGAATGCTAACTCAACAGCTTCTCCCTGTGTTAGCCAAGGATGCCTGGCTGGCAACCCTAGACTTAAAGGAAGCTTACCTGCACATCCCAGTAAGGGAATCCTGCAGGAAATACCTACGCTTCAGGGCAGGCTCCATGCACCATCAGTTCTCTGCACTTCCCTTTGGCTTATCTACTTTGCCCCGGGTATTCACAGTGTCTAGCTCCAATCATTGCATTTTGCAGGCAGAGAAATAGTCAAATTTACCCATACTTGGACGATTGTCTGATTCAGGCAGAAAGCCAGGACTTGCTATTAAAACACCTGGCATTCATAAAGAAACTTCTAACCTCACTGGGGTACACCATCATCGAAAAGAAATCTGACCTAGTACCCTGCCAACAGATTGTATTCCTGGGAGCAAGCTTGAACACAGCTTCCCAGATGGCATTCCTCACTCCGGAGAAACAAGTTTGTTTGACAACCTACTTCAAACTATTGGCCACAAAACCCCAGCTATCTGCAAGGACAATACTGCAAGCCCTGGGGTTCATGGCCTCCTGCATTCTACTAATTCCATATGCAAGACTGCATATGAGGAAACCCCAATGTTATCTAAAAAACCTATGGTGTCAACATTCTCAGGACCTTGAAACAATAATTTCTATCATTCCTTGTATGAAAACAGAGTTCCTTTGGTGGGCAGAGGCCTGCTACCACAACAAGGGACTCCCTTTCACTCTACATCCTGCCGCCCAAACCCTAACAGACCATCAGACTATGCATGGGGGGCTCACATGGCAGGGCAGTGCCTTCAGGGCAAATGGACCTGCATATCAATCAAAAAGAAATGTTAGCTGTACAAAATGCTCTGACAGCCTTCAAAGACCGTATTCTTCCAGGACAACTATTGGTAAAGACAGACAACACCACAGTTGTGGTACATAAACAAGCAGGGGGGGAACCCACTCATACCCTCCCTGCAGACTAGCCATGGCTCTGTGGAACACAGCCTTGAGCTACCAAGTACACCTACAAGCTCAATTCCTACCAGGCAAACTAAATTCACTGCCAGACTTAAGCAGAAATCTCATGGACCCGCATGAATGGAAACTAGAACCCAAAATATTCAACCTCTTGAACAAATGGGGGACTCCAGAGGTAGACTCGTTTGCCTCCCCTCAGAACTACCAATTGAACAAATTCTGCACAAGAACTCCCCACAGTCACGCTTGGAAAGTGGATGCCCTGTCCTTCACCTGGGAAAGCTCGGTTTATGCCTTTCCCCCTCTGCCTCTCTTCTCGAAGGTTCTACTAAAGATCAAACAGGACAAGCCAAGGAAAAATACTGATTGCACCAGACTGGCCATGCCAGCACTGGGTAACCCCTCTTGTTCAGTATGACACTGCTGCAACCATGGCACCAACCTCAGACCCCTTCCCTGCTGTCCCAGCGGGTGGGCCAGATTCTGCACCCTCAGCTTCAAACCCTGAACCTTGCAGCCTGGCTAATTCCTTGAGCTCTCCTCTAGCATCCCACAGTAAGCAGGTGCTGGATGTCATTCTGGAGGCAAGGAGGCCTAGTAGTAGAAAATCCTATGCTGAAAAGTGGAAAATATACTGTTCCTGGAGCCAGGCTCAGGGGATGGGCACAACGGTGCCCATCTTACCTCATATTCTACAGTACTTAACAGAAATGTTTCACAAGGGCCTATCCTTCTCATCAATTAAAATTCATGCCTCTGCCATTTCAGCACATTATAATACTGATCCACCCCCTCTTCTCTCACCCCTTGCTAAAACAATTCCTTAGAGGGGCCAAAAATTTAAGACCCCCCCCAGGAGAGCTCCCACTCCAGCCTGGGACCTTAACTTTGTATTGGAAAAGCTCACCCCCCCCCCCCTTTGAGCCAGCTGCAACAGCAGAGTTGAAATTCCTTTCTTGGAAAACATCCTTCCTTCTTCTAGCCATCACTTCAGCAAGAAAAGTGTCTGAATTACAGGCCCTCATGGCAGTGGAACCCTTCATTATCTTCCATGCAGACAGGGTTTCCCTCACCAATCCTTCCTTTATGCCCAAGGGGGTGTCTAGTGTGGCCCTAAATCAGTCCATTCATTTGCCTACTTTTTCCATAATCCACAAAACAAAGGTGAACGAATACTGCACTCTCTGGACATGCACAGACAACTTAGATTTTACTTGGACAGGACTAAGCCTCTCAGAAAATCTGAACAGCTGCTAGTTGGCCTTGCTGGAGGGGCAGAGGGGAAGGCCATTTCAAAGCAAACAATTTCTAAATGGGTAGCTCATTGCATTCATTTCTGCTAAAAGCACTATGGAAAACCTACCCCACAGGGGGATAAGATCACATTCCACCAGGGCTGCATCTACCTCTGTGGCCTTTCTCTGAGTCCCTACTAGAGACATCCTAGAAGCTGCTACCTGGAGCTCTGTACATACCTTCACCAAGCATTACCACATGCCTATCTTTTCTAAATCCAGAGCTGGATTTGCAGGGCTTAATAGCTGGCCCTATTGCTCTTTAACTTCCTCCTCCTTTCTTAGCTTTGGGAATCAACCCAAATGTGATGACTGCAACAGTGAAACATGAAGAACAAAGTACAGTTGTGTACACTTACCATAAATGTAGATGTTCGAGTGTATTCACTGTTGCAGTCCTGGTTACCCTCCCTCCAGCCCCCTGACGTCTCTTGGCTCTACCTTTCCTTCTTGTTTGCTATATTTTTTCTGGTGTATTTGCTTTTTGATGGGGGTGTGCCATACCATATAATTGTTTCCTATTGTGGGGGCACCTGACATCTGGGGCAAGAAAAACTGATGCAATGACATCGGCTGAATGTTTTATACCCCTGATGACCTGACGTCATGGAAGAAGAGACAGCATCCGACGCAGAAATCCGAAGCCTCTGGTATTCAGGCCGGCTGAGGGCTACTTGCAGGCAGATAACCCAAATGTGACGACTGCAACAGTGAATACACTCTAACATCTACATTTATGGTAAGTGTACACAACTGTACTTTTTTTGGATGATGAACAGGCTCAGAAGGAAATCAAGTTTATCCAACAAAAAATGAGCCAGCAAACAGAAGGGGACTCTGATTCTCATTCTTCTGACAATAAAGCTTATCAAGAGACTGGTAAAACATTTTCCGGTGTTCCAAAGCAAAGTGCTTGTGAGATAGAAAAAAAGCACAGGAGTTGACTACAAGAATCAGGAGTACCTTTGACTTGAACAAGAGTCTGGTGTTGGTAGATGAAGAACAAGAAAAAGACTAGCAACACTGAAATTAGTGAATAAATTGGGGACTATAAAACCATCACATTTGTGAACTATGGCTTGCAGGAAAAAGTGTCTGAGGGACTGGACCTTTGTTGACTTTAAAAAATATACCACACTTTGTCATTAATTTTCAGGACATTAAAAGGAGGAAAAAATTAATACATTTTTGTCATGTAGTAAAGCCATTTTGTGCAGTGTGTAATCAGAGGTATTTTAAATGTAGGGGAGTCTTTTCAGTGACTGTTGTCTGTTAAAGATATTAAAGTAGTAAAGTACTTTTAAGTGGACCAGCCAGAAGGGCACAATGTAATCAGTTCACTCATTTATTGGCAAGCAAAAAAACATTGTGTAAGCAGTTTTAACACTCCACAAATACATTCAATGCGTTTTCATCAGAGTACCTCCCAGACTTCATCAGATAACGGTCTTAATAAAGGGAAGTGCCCCTCCTGGTACTGTATAACTGCCGCTAGCCTCTGCCACTTAATTTTATTTACTTATTCGTGTTTTATTTTTTTGTATCAGCACACCTGCAGAATCTAAAGCCCAAACCAAAAGACTTGGTTACAGTGTTAGTATAATTTATTTAAGACAGTTGTATACTGTTACCATTCTGAGTCGGATCCCACCTACTTCCTGAACACTGACCTTACCTTGCATTCTGTATTTTTTTTCCCATTTTTTGGTCAAAGTACTTTTAACTGCAAAAATATAGGTTTTATAGTACAAGAGAAGAAAGGCTTGACAAAATCAAGTTTAGTGTGAACATGTATTGACCTTGGGCTGTTGTGGTGGGCTTGAGTTGTAAAAGTGCATTGATGACATTATATGTAGAATTTAGACTTTTTTTTCTTATATTTACAAGGATGAATATGTAGATCAATTGGCTTACTTTATAAACAAGTGTTTTGTAAGCAGGTAGGCTTGAAAAATATGACAAAATGATGACAGCCATGAAAAATGTTAGTTTTTGTTTTTCTTTCGTTCGTAAATATTCAGTGGGAGTTAAGTCTGCAGCCAAAGACAGTTGTACATTCTGTTCTAACTTCAATCTGACTACTTGTATGTGGAAACAAGCTGTCTGCAGGTGCAAGTAGTTAATTTTGAGACTTCTGAGCATCCTTCGCTGGAGGAAATGCAACATAAAAGTACAATGGCAAGCAGTTCAGTGAAAAAGTTTGAAATTTTGGGATGTGAATAAGAGATGGCAGTCTCCCTTCTTCTTTCGGCTGCTCCCGTTAGGGGTCGCCACAGCAGATCAACTGTTTCCATTTCTTCCTGTCCTCTGCATCTTGCTCTGTCACACCAACCACCTGCATGTTCTCTCTCACCACATCCATAAACCTTATCTTAGGCCTCCCTCTTTTCCTGTTACCTGGCAGCTTCATCCTTAGCATCTTTTTCCCAATATACTCTGCATCCCTCCTCAGCACATGTCTAAACCAACGTAATCTTGCCTCTCTGGCTTTGTCTCCAAACCTTCCAACCTGGGCTGACCCTCTAATATACTTATTCCTAATCCTGTCCATCCTCGTCACACCCAGTGTAAATCTCAACATCTTCAACTCTGCCATGTCAAGCTCTGACTCCTGCCATTTTGAAAATGCCACGGTCTCACGGTCTCCAACCCATATAACATACTGGTCTCACTACCCTCTTGTAGACCTTCCCTTTCACTCTTACTGGTACTCGTCTGTCACAAATCACTCCTGACACTCTTCTCCACCCACTCCATCCTGCCTGTACTCTCTTCTTCACCTCTCTTCCACACTCAACATTACTCTGAACTGTTGATCCTAAGTACTTAAACTCATCCACCTTCCTCACCTCTACTCCCTGCATCCTCACCATTCCTCTATCCTCCCTCTCATTCACACATATATTCTGTCTTAGCCCTGCTGATCTTCATTCCTCTTCTCTCTAGAGCATATCTCCACCTGTTCCCTACTCTCACTACAGATCACAATGTCATCTGCAAACATCATAGTCCACGGGCACTCCTGTCTGATCTCGTCTGTCAACCTGTTCATCACCATTGCAAATAAGAAAGAGCTCAGAGCTGATCCTTGATGTAATCTCAACTCCACCTTGAACGCATCCGTCACTCCCACCGCAGACCTCACCGCTGTCACACTACCCTCGTACATATCCTGAACCACTCTTACATACTTCTCTGACACTCACGACTTCCTCATACAATACCACAACTCCTCTCCAGGCACCCTGTCATATGCTTTCTCTAAATCCACAAAGACACAATGCAACTCCTTCTAACCTTCTCTGTACTTTTCCATCAACACTCTCAGAGCAAACATCGCATCTGTAGTGCTCTTTCCTGGCATGAAACCATACTGCTGATCACTAATCATCACCTCCCTTCTTAACCTAGCTTCCACTATTCTTTCCTATAACTTCATGCTGTGACTGATCAGTTTTAATCCCTCTGTAGTTACTACAGCTCTGCACATCACCCTTAGTCTTAAAAATTGGTACCAAAACACTTTTTCTTCATTCCTCAGGCATCCTATCACTTTCCAAGATTTCATTAAACAATCTAGTTAAAAACTCCACAGACATTTCACCTAACCACCTCCATGCTTCCACAGGTATGTCATCTGGACCAACAGCCTTTTTGTTCTTCATCCTCTTCATAGCTATCCTTACTTCCTCCTTCCCAATCCACTGCACTTCATGATTCACTATCCGCACATCATCCAACCTTCTCTCCCTCTTATTCTCTTCATTCATCAACCCCTCAAAGTACTCTTTCCATCTGCTCAACACTCTCCTCGCTTGTGAGTACGTTTCCCTCATTATCCCTTCTCACCTTTACCTGCTGCACATCTTTACTAGCTCGGTCCCTCTGTCTAGCCAATCGGTACAGGTCCAAACTTTTATGCAACTCTTCATATGCCTTATCCTTAGCCACCTCTCTCTTTGCCATGCACCTCATCTGCTTGTACTCTTGTCTACTTTCTTCATCTCTTTGACAATCCCACTTCTTCTTTGCCAACCTCTTTCTCTGTATACTCTCCTGTACTTCTTCATTCCACCACCAGGTCTCCTTGTCCTCCTTCCAGATGTCACACCAAGCATCTTTTCTAGCCATCTCTCTTACTAGCTCTGCTGTAGTTACCCAGCTATTCGGTAACTCTTCACTGCCACCCAGTGCCTGTCTTAAATCTTCCCTGAACAGCACCTTACAATTACCCTTTTTCAATTTCCACCATTTGATCCTTGGTGCTAACCTCACATTCATCCTCCTCTTCTTGATCACCAATGTCATCCTGCAAACCACCATCCTATGCTGCCTAACTACACTTTCCCCTGCCACCGCTTTACAGTCTCCAATCTCCTTCAGACTGGCCCTTCTACATAAGATATAATCCACCTGTGTGCATCTTCCTCCACTCTTGTATGCCACCCTATGCTCCTCCCTCTTGTTAAAATACATATTCATCACAGCCATGTCCATCCTTTTCACAAAATCCACCACCATCTAACCTTCTGCAGTCTCCCTAGCAGCATTAAAACTTTACATTTAAAAGAGAGTGTGCAATTTGGATTTACTGAACAATAGCCAGTGCATATTTAGAGAAATAATACAAGCTGTTTTTCATATCTGGGAGGGGATTAGAGGTAAATGAACAAACAGCAATCAGTAAGTGGGAACACAAGCTCTTCAATATGGGGAACATTAATTTTAGGTTGGCTAATGCCTATCAGATTAGCTATTTATTTGGGACGATTTTTTCTATCTGGAGGAGTAAACCTCATTATTTGAAGGTATACGTAGCTTTGTGTGTCTGTAAATTAACAAGGGGATAGGGTGTTCTGAAAATGTATTTAGTTTGAGAGTTGTCATGCAAAATGTGACCCGAGTTGAAATGGAGCGGAGAAGAAACTACTGTACAAAGATCAGTCTGCCAAATAATATCTGTATGTAACACAAAGGTTGAAAATACTCATTCAAAATAACTTATGTATAATAGGTAGGAGCAGCTTTTTATTCTAATTGATACATTGTCCATATTATCCTGAAATGTAAATGGCCTTACAGGTATAGACAAAAAGGAAAGGGTATTCAATTAGGAAATCCAGAGTGCAAGTAGAAATGCTGCAGGGGGCATATTTGGAAAGGAATGAGCTTGGTGATTTGACAAAGGTTGTTTAGTAAAATATCAGACAAAAGAAAAGGGGAGTAATTATACTAATTGTTGGAGGGGCTCCAATAGTGATAGAAAAGAAAAGACATTAATGGTATATTTGTGGTAGTAAGAGGCTAATGGCAAGGTAGGAGGATAACACTTGCATGTATTTATATGGGTGTACTTTCCTACAATGAAAATTCACTTTTTCGAAATAGGAAAGTACATCCCCACTTAAGCGAAAGTGCACATTAACGAAAGTGCAGTTTCGCTTAAGCTCACTAGACCGAACCTAACCTACCGCACCACAATGGAGGACATTGAAAAACGGGCTATGTCCTCCACTGTGGTGTGATAGTAATGGACCTTGGGGTTAGGACTCTGGCCAAGGTAAGGGGATAGCCCTAGTAACTATTGCCTTACCCTAACCTGTGCCCTAACCTTAAGGTCCGTGACTATTGCACCACAGTGGAGGACATAGTCCGATTAGGAATGTCTTCCATTGTAGTGCGATAGTCACAGACCTTAGGGTTAGAGCTTGGGTCAAGGTAAGGGGATAGCCCTACTATCCCCTTACCCTAACCCGTGGCCTAATCCTAAAGTTTGTGACTGCTAACCCATTCTGTGTAGCGGGTTCACAAGCGTGCACTTTCGTGTTAATGTGTGTGTACTTTTGAAGTTCGAAGTAGTGAACTTTCGTTCTTCCAAAGTACACCCATTTATATTCCACCAAAAACTGCCACTAGGGAGCAGAAAAAATTTGGGAGAAATAATCCACTTTCAACAGGGTGGGGACTAGAGTTTGATTTACAATAAAGACGATATACATGGGGAACCTAGAAGGGAAAATATAACAAGAGGGCAGTGTTCTGAAGAAATTTATGAAAATATTTATGTAATATTTGAATTCAGTAGTAGGAGCTCTGCCAGACTTTACATATTACTCGCTAAAGTTCAGTAACTCTGCTAGACTAGGTAGAAATTATATTTCACAGCAGCATGTGTATTTAATTGAAAGCTTTAACACACATCCAATAAGTATTTCAGATCATGCACCAAAAAACTAAGATAAAAATGCAGGGTAATGAAGTAAAAATGAGGCACTGGCACCTTCTCACCTACCTGTTAAAAATAATTATTTAAGGATTGGACAGTGGAAACTATTTGAGAGTTAGTAGGGAAGATATATATGTCTTCAGAAGTTATAGCTAGATTGTGGGATAAAATGAAAATGGAGTTTGAAAATCTGGTACAAATAAGAGAAAGATATAGTTAAGGAGAATTACTTGGTGGGGCTGTTATAGGTTAAAATAGTGCAGAATAAGCGGAATCTTGCAGAACCAAAACAGGTGCAAATGCTAAACACAGAATAAGAGAGCTTTTGGATAAAATACATGAGTTTAGAAAGATTGTGTGTTAAGCAATTATTTTTTGATGACAAATCCATAACACAAAAACTTTTAGCAGAGCAACTTTGGCAACAGAAAGTAGAAGGGGTTGTCACCAAACATTGGGAGTCTATAACAAGAAAAATAACCAGAGCTCCTGTCGAGGTATTGGAGATATTCCAGAAATTTCATGAAAATGTGTATAAAGTAGAGAAATGTAGAAATCGAGAAAGGGCACAAATGGGAATATTTATGGAAGACTGGATTATGTGAAGGTTAGAGAAAGATGAGACTGAATTAACAGTCAAGATAAGACAAGATGAAACTGGTGTTTATAGTAAAGCTTCAAGATAGTCTCCAGGAACAGATGGTATTCCTGTGGAAGTTTGGAATCTAGAAGAGACAAAGGTGGGAATCTAGAAGAGACAAAGGTGATAACTATCTGAAAGAGTTTAACAGTATTTTAAAAGGGGGGAAGGCACCAACATCTTGGAAGAAAGCTGTGGTGGCTCTATTGCCTAAAGATTGTAAAGATCCAACAGACAAAGCTTCATATAGACCTAATTTAAACCATGGTTATATAAAGTGTTTGTGTATACCAGCTAAAAGAATGACAAAGGTGTTGCCAAAATTGCTAGATATGGATCAGTGTGGTTTTGTG
Organism: Protopterus annectens; assembly: GCF_019279795.1. Classification (NCBI taxonomy): domain Eukaryota; kingdom Metazoa; phylum Chordata; order Ceratodontiformes; family Protopteridae; genus Protopterus; species Protopterus annectens. The sequence goes on from NC_056743.1 coordinate 808,110,958, forward strand.
ATGGGGAGCCAAACATTAGTAGAACAAAGATGATAATCAGAGGGAAACAATTTAAGAAAATGCCACTGTTGCTGGTGGGTCTTGCTGTAGAGGAAGCATTCAACAGAGTAAGCTTGGATTCTGAGTAGGGCAACAGAAGTACTTACATTCCCTAATACAATAATAAGGTTAATTACAGGTTCATAGGAGATTACTTGGCTAACTGCTTAAGGACCCTTACAAGCCTAGCCAGTGTGACCTGATTTTACCCAATATATGGCCCTTAGATGCAAGAGGATGGCATGAATGTGTGCCTGTGCATTGAATAGCTTCCAGATTGCCCTTGTCCATAAGGGACATATGGCCCTTAGAGGCAAGAGGATGGCATGAATGTGTGCCTGTGCATTGAATAGCTTCCAGATTGCCCTTGTCCATAAGGGACATAGGCACTACCCCAGGTGTGAATTTTGTGATTCCCCATCCATTGATAAAATTGCATTTGAAGAGGGCCAGGGAAGGGCTTTGCTTAATGTGCAGAGAAAGCCTGTTCCAAAGAAGGGAAGAAATATGAAGAATCTCAGGCAAGAGTTAAAGTGGGAGTGTTCCTCTCTGATAAATTGGGTTTGAACAGAGGAAGCAGGCAGGGGTGTCCTGTTTCCACTTTATTTGCTTTATATTTAGCACCACTGACAAAATAAGGAACTCAGAAATTCAAGGATATAATTGGTATGGTAATCATGAAAAGTTGGAAATTCAAGGATATAATTGGCATTCTAATCAAGAAAAGGTGGCTTTATTTCATAACTGATAAATCCAGAAAAGGACATCTCCGTGTTGTGGAATATTTTGAGACACTTTCATATCTGTTGAGAATATAAAATAAATGAATATAAATCAAAGGCTGTAGCCATAAATTATGTACCCACACACAAATTGTTTCAACAATACCCATAGGTATGGTGTCATAAGAGGAAATTCAGGAGTTTGGATTAAAAAGGCTTCTGTTACGGTAGCTATGGATATGTGGGAAGAGACTAATTAAAAGATAATACAAAAGCTGAGAAAATGGAAGCTCTTTTTGATATGGATAGCAAGGTAAAAGCCATGAAGATGCTTTTAGTTCCTTTAGTTTTGCATAAGGGTCAGGCATATTTTTATTAACCAGAGGAGAAGATGTGGACAGTAATAAAGAGTTGAAGGATTTTATCTGGAAGGGGAAGAGGGCAAGAGTTAAGTGGGATAAGTTGAACTTCCCCATAGAACAATGTGATTCAGGATTACCTGATTTGAAGGGATATTTTGGAGCTACACAGTTAAGGCTCTTGAATGCAACACAAACAGAAGCTTATAATTCAAAATATAAAGGGATGATGAAGCAAAGGAAAGCTCAAGAAATGGTGGGACATTGGATGCAGATACTTGAGAATAATAACTGCTATACAGACTATATTCATAAAACAGAAAGTATTAATAGAACTAAGTCAACATGAAAATGGAGAAGGGATTCTGCAAACAGGGATGACAGCAAGTAAGGGTACAGAAAATAGGCAAGGGGATGGGAATTTACTGGAGAAAACTACAAGGTGAACCAAGACATTGGGAGCAAATAACTAAAGTGGGAAAAGTAATAGAGTGGGATAAGACCAAAATGACATCTGGATTGCAGGCTAGAGGACTGCCTTCCTTACCAGGGATTGATAATGGAGTATAGGCAGAGAGAAAAGGATAGGGGAATCCTAAGTGAAAGACTTGCTCTGGTAGAGTTTTTCAATGAATTTAGAACAGAAGTTGTTTATAAATAAAAAGATAATTAGAAGGGCATATAATATATTGCATGTACAGGAAGCAATCAGAGGACATGAGAAAAGATTAGGAAGAGAGACTGGAAAAGCAATTCACAAAAGAACATTGGGAAGATATATGTATGACTTTGAAATATGGAACAAAGTACATATGGTTTAAGATCTTTGCTTGAATGTGTTTGCATAGGCATTTTTATACCCCATGCAGACTTCAAAGAAAATTTTCTTGGGTAAATAGCAATGTTGGAGGCATGATGGGGAAAAAAAAGGTAACTGAGAACATACATTTTGGGAGTGTAATGACTTGGCAGAATTTAAATATTCCTACAGTGTTCTCTTTCAGAAATATTGGGTGAGCAAATGGCTGTAACTGAGGAAATGAGTCGAGCTGAGACGCAGGATCTGAATTGCTAAGACATAGTAATGGATTAACTTTAATTCTGTTGGCTGCAAAAAAAAAAAAAAAATTAATAGAAAATGGAACTCAGTCCAAACCATCTGTATTTGAAGTATTGAATATTATGAAAGAGGTAAAAGCACTACTAGAGAAATCTTTGGAAAATAGCAAATTACATAGAAATGAAAATTGTGGGAAGAATACATGCAGAATAATGTTCAGGAGGAGGATGAGTGAGGTTTAAGGGAAGGCAGGGATTCAGCAATTTATGTAATGTTGGACAGACAGTTGCAAAGAAAAGATGTATGTAAATGGAAAAAAATGTCAATATGGTTTGTTTTCTTTACTGTTAATATACATTTGCCAATGTCTTAAGTGATAATTTAACAAAGGTGTTTAAAAATATATTGTTAGTGTCATAGCTATGGTGCAGAAGGATATAACCCAGATTACATCCCCAGAAGATCCATGTGTGACTAGCTAAGGAGACTGTGTGAGACTGAACAGTTGATGCCAAGTCATCCATCCTTTGGAGAGGGTGGCTGTCTGCTTGCTGCAGTAGCAGCATTAAAAGTGGGGAGATCCATACTGTAGAAAAGTATACTGCTTGGTGAGGAGATCATGCACAGAAGCCCACATACACTTCCCAAAGGCAGCCACTTGTGGAGCTGACATAGCTGTGTCACAGTGGTGAGGGTTATGGTACACTTGCTGGCAATATTATGACACTGCAGTAGGATCCTGAATCTCCTCACCAGTTCTGTGCATGTGACAGATTGAGCCCAGTGAAGGTTAAGATGAGTCTGATACTCCTGGTGAATGAGGAGAGGAGCTGGTGCAAGCTACTTTTGTATGGTCATTAATGATTCAGTTATAAAAAAATGCATTAAAACACATGAGTTTTGAAATAGCTCTCTCCTTCTCATGTGTTTGTTGTAAATAATACAGAATGCTAAAAATCCTATTTGTAGGATCCTGACTTGTGGGATGTTTGTCAGAATACTCCCTTTCCCTTGCTTTATCAAAACTGAGGAGTGCACATATACTATTTATACCTGTATGCCATTAACTTAGAATAAACGTGAAGGTGAAAATCCACTGATAAAATTACATTGCAGAGTTTGAGTAAGCTGTTTTGAGTAATATGATTAAATGAATGATAAAAGTTGGCAAGTATGACTAGCTGTTAGCTTTTAAAACTGACCTTGTTTTCGGTTTAATTTTGCATTGATATGTCCTTTGCAATTTTTCATGTTTACATGAGTTACCCTTCCCCTTTTGGCTTGCCAGATTGAGAGAAGTGTAACATACTTTTTTTTTTTAAGCTAGGGTTAACTTTATTTTTTTAATGTTTCACAATCTTGTGGATGTCTAAGGCAAAAAATAGTCTCCTTGTATTTGAGTATGTGGCTTACTTTGGAAAGCATTGAACCTGGTCTTAATGAAGAAAAATTACTTGGGCATTGGTTCATTTGTAAAGCGGGGAACAACATTCTTAACATTTTAAGGTCTTGGGATGTTATGGTTGCCGAGTTCCTTGAGAATTTAATGCTTAAAAATGAAAAAATGTTTTCTAAGTCTGAAAATCAAAACTGTTTTGCATTGAACTATTACATGTGTAATAGTTTGCATACATGCTTTTTATATATGACAGGGTCACACTCAGAGAGGATGTTTCTGCATCCAGCATTTTATTTTTTACCATTTTTACAAACTGTATTTCCTTATCTTAGAATAGCAAGTCATGATGATGCAAGTCTGGGGGTAGTGGCTTGCTCTGGAAGTTGGTAGTTTTACTATGGTCTGGCATTGTAATAGAGTTCTTTTAGACAGGCTAATTTGTTTGTAGAAAGCAAATTAGGGGTGGCATAATGTTTAACGTGTTTACCTTACAATCACTAAGTCCAGGGTCTGATTGGTAACTGGCTGGCTAGCCTTAAAATGACCCACTACACCAGTTAGCCTAGTACTGACCTATGAACCTAAATAAGCATTATACTCTCAAGACAAAAAAACATGTCACCCTTCTATCCCTATAGTTATGTCTAGCCTTTTAGGTTGTTTCATTAAATTAGGTATGGCAGCAATAGGAGTGTTTTCATTTACATGGCTCACCTCCCTTTTTCAGCATACACCATTCAAGTTCTTGCTGTGTGAATTCTAGTTTGATTAATATTTTGTAGGACAACTGTGGATCAGTGAAAGTATTTTTATTCACAAGCAAATAAAAGCATGTGTCAAAGAAAATAAGGAAATCTGAATTCAGGCCAATGGCAGAGCCATCAAAGGCATACTGGAAGACAGCAGCTCACAGACAGTGACAGTACAAGAATGTAAATGCTATTGCATTGGACTGCCATCATATCTGGGATATCCACATAAAATTAAAAACAATGGTTTATCATTCAGCAGAAAAGGAAAGAGGAATGCTTAGTTGGATACCATCTGATCCATATAGCAAAGAGCCAGCCATTAACACCAGAATGCAGACATATCCCTGTCTTGAGTAAGGGTATATAATTCATGCCTGCTACATAGCAGTCAGACTCATCATCTTGGGTAGTTTCTCTATTTCTTTCTTGAGGTAACTTTGTTTCATCTGGCTAATCATTTGATGATCTGCTGCCAACCGTAGTGTCTTTCACTGAGACTACAATCAACCTGCACACAATATTCCAAAAAGTAATAGGCAGAGTGTGCTCAGAACAGTAGTATAACAATTTTGTCTACCTGTGCTTGCATTATCCTGGAAGGTACCATCCTGGAAATTATTTGAAGTGATTTAGAAATCATTGAGGGGAAATGCAAGATAAGACTAAAGAGAAGAATTTTACCATAAAAAAACTGTTGAACAGTACTGACATTTGAACAGTCTGTAGTTGCAGAGGCATACAGATGTACATGGAGCAGCATCTAAACAGTCACAGTATTCGGAGTCCAAATGAACAGATGAAAAGTCAGCAAGCAAAGGAGAGTAGTAGTGCTGAAATTGAATTCATCCTCAAGTCTTGGTGAGTACCTTCATGAGGTGGACAATGTTTTCACAAAATCTCACCAAGGCGACACTGATATATAGACTGTATTTATAAAGCATATATCATGGACAGAAGTAGATCAAAAATTAAGAGATAGCTGGGTGCACAAGACCCAGGAAAATAAAGTGCCCAATCCTGGTAGGCGCACTGGTGCTAGGACTGGAAAAAATGACAGTGTAGAACCCTCAAAACATGGAAACATTCCTACAATGGGGCCAGGCCCGGCCCAGGGGGAGATGGGCCCCCCACTGTAGAAGGAAGTAACAGTCCACAAAAACTGATAGGCCGAAGAAGAGCCATAAAGATGATAGAGTAACTATTGAGGATAAGAAAGAAATTATGTATTGTTACTATTATGCAAAAAGCCCAGAATTTCCAGACACAAGATATACAAAACAATTGACAGAAATTAGAGGAAAGAAAAATACTTCTGCAAAAAAAACTGTCAGAAGCTTCAAATGAAAATGTGCATTCATTATGCAACAGATTTGTGAACAAAAGCTATATAGATCAAGAAACGATCTGTTTGGAAAAAGAAGCATCTGAGGAAGTGCAAAAATATAAATAAAACCTAGAGATATTTGAAAAGTATAAAAAAAATATGGACATGGGAAAGACAGATTTGATATGGTGCAATATTTATGCAAAGGAGAAAGCCAAATTAATCAATATAAAGAAAGCAGCCCCAAAGATATTCAGAGAAGTATAGGCAAAGGCATGCAGATATGGAAAATTTCACAATAAAAAAATATCACAAAGATGGAACGTAGAAAATATTAGTAAAGTTGAAGTTGTGGAGTGTCTGCAAAGTGAAGGATTTGGTGTAGAAGGTCTTACACAGGTTACATCACAGCATGATGGAGTGAGTCCCCAAAGTAAGATCAGGAGGCAACTGAAGAAGAAATATGGACAATGGAAGAAAGAGATTTAATATGGTGCAATATTTATGTAAAGGAGAAAGCAAAACTAACCAATACAAAAATAGCAGAACTAAAGATATTTCAAGAGAAATACAGGCAAAGGAATCTGGACTTGCAAAAACTTTATAATACAAAAAATAAGAACACAAAGAGGAAAAGTAGAAAGGAGATTAGTAATGGAGAAGTTAAATAAATAGAAACTGAGGTTATGGAGTACCTGCAAAGTGAAGGATTCAGTGTAGAAAACTGAATGCAGGAAGCACCATACAGGATATAGATCCTCTCCAGATCTGATTTTAACCATGCAAATTTAAATAAGCCATGTAAAACTTTCTTCATTGGGACAGAGGAAGGTGGGCAGGAAAATGACTGAATATGGACTTGCTAGTCCAGATCATACTTTATTAAATACTTAATTTTTGTATCCGGTTAAGTGAAGGTATATACTTAGTGCTATGGTGAAAGACTATTCATAATGGGAGCTCCAGTGGAAGACCCAGATCTGGATAACACATCCAGCTTATAACTCTGTGCAAAAGTATTGGAAGAAGACCCACGTAGCTGCTGCATCTGCATTCTTGAAAAAAAAGTTACTAAGATCTAGTAGTGTATGTCTTAGGAGTTACTGGTAGGGTTCGTATTGCATTTCAGATGGGAAAATGTGATTTATGAAAGTCATGTGGCAACACTGATCTTTGAAACTTTATAGCCGAAGTTTTTTTTTTTTAAATGAAAAATGTACTGTTCTGATGTATGGGCCTGGCTGCACCCACATTGTACATCAATTGATGATGCATGGCTGTAGTCTATCAGTTACTCTCCCAAGTTTGAATAAAATGGGGAAAATGTGTGTGTTTTGGTTAAGATTTCACTTAGTCATACCTTCATACATAAAGGAAGGGCTAGTTCAAAAGGGGAATCCATTTTTATGAAATATTAAGGAGACTTTACAGACAGAACTTTTAATTAAGAAATCCTACTTGATGTAACCACCACCAGGAAAAGGGTCTGCCAATTAAGAAGTTCTATTGAACCTACAAGCTGAAAAGGGAGCCAGGCTTAATTTTTCTACTACAGAGTTTAAGTACTTTACCTCATGCAAACGTCTCAACAAGAATGTGTCTTTGCTTGTTTAACTTTAATGAGGATAAAGAAACAGAATCAAGGTCCACAAGAAAGTCTGAACTCACAACCAGATTTGTTTCAAAAATGAATAAGGTCATTCAGAACCAGAGAAATAACTAAGCCAAAAATATGAACAAGATAGTCTGGCACAGAAATGGAGAATAGATACAGTTCTGCAATGGCCCAAATGGACAAACATGTCCATTTGGCCTTTAAAAAGTCTCTCTCATGTTGGATGTTTGACAGAATGCTAAACTATTAATTGCCTTTCCAGGAAAGGTTGGAATACTGCAGCTACTAGAAATGAAGAAGCCAAGCAACCATCCACAAAGAGAGAATGTCTGGTTACAAGCCTACCTGTTGGAAGGGTTTCAAGAACAGAAGATTCTCCAGTAGGTAAAGCAGTAGCAGAGAGAATCAGGTCTACCTCACCAGGCCAGTATTGAGCTGTGGGGACTGTCTTTGATTTGTGAAGTTTTGCATTCTGAACGTTTGCTATCAGAGAAAGTGGATGCAAAATACTAGAAGACTCCACGTGGCCCTTTGCGAGTGTCCCTTGAGGGAATTTCTGGTATTAAAACGAGGAAGAAAAAGAAGCTGCACTTGGTGTTGGTCAAGGAAGCAAATGTTCAGTGTGATTTTCCCTATCTTCATAAAATCTTCTGAATTACTGGAGAGTAGACACCATGTTTTTCTGCTGGAAGCAGAAGCATCTTTATGCCTTTTCCACTCTCTCTAATCCCAAAAGTTCTACTGAAGAGCTGACAGGACAGACCAACAATCTTGCTGATAACTCCATTATGGACCAGACAGCACTGGTTACCCCTTCTTCATGTAGCTGGGGCAATCACTGCAAGTTATCCTATGAAGTGGACCTACTGGCACTGCAAAATGGCTCTCTGCCTCAACTCAACCTACAGGCTGTCAACCCAATACTGTGAATGATAGGATTTTAATCCCTTTCAGACACCAGTTCTCTGAGGGTGTGCTTCAGGAGGCAAGAAACCCTACCACTAGGAAGTCTTCTCTCCAAATGGAAGGAATTGTCTATCTGGTGTCCTAAAAAGAATAAAAATCCCCTTCAGGTGGGGTCCCAACAATTTTGTCCTACTTGTGTGAGCTTCTCAAATTTGGACTTGCCCATTCTTACACTTAAGTGCACCTATCTGCCATCCTAGCCTGCATTCTGCTTTACTCACCCTTACTTTCAAGAGTCAGTCATATAATTTCTAAATGTCATCCTTTACTTGAATACAGAATCCACCTGGAATCTCAATTTCATTTAAGAAAAACTCACTTTGCTGCTATCTGAACCGGTGGTCTCCACATCCCTAAAGTTTTGTAAATAGAAAACTGTTTTGATGGTGGTTCTTACCTCTACTAGAAGGCTTTCTGAGCTTCAAGCCCTTATGGCTATCCTTTCTTTTCTAATATTCAATAAGAACAGGGTCCATCTTATGACTAACCCTTCTTTTGTGCCCAAGTTGGAGAGTGAATTGTCTCTCACTCAAGCTACTCATTTATCTGCCTCCTTTCAAACACACAGAACAGAATTGAGGGGCTTCTGGATGTACAGAGACAACTAATATTTCACCTTGAGAAGACTAGGAACATCAGGAAAACAGGAGAGCTCTTTGTTTTTGGGAAGACAATTTGGGCAATCCAATCTTGAAGCAGATTATTTCCAGTTGGAGCTATAAACCAATTTTCTTATGCTATTCCTACCTGTGGCAACTCTCTGTCCTCTCTAGTGAAAGTACATTTCACCAGCCCAATCTCCTCCTCTGGTGCTTTCTTCAAGGGAATTGATTCCACAGTCATTCTGGAAGCGGCAACTTCATCCTCTGTACACACCTTCACTAAATATTACATGGTGGATTCTTTATCTAGATCAAGGACTTGTTTTGTCACATCTGTACTTAGATTAGTAGACAGCTCTCCCGTCTCTGGTTCATGCACCCTTTTTAACTGCTAGGCTTTAAGAATGACCAAATAGTACTGGAATACTCCAACAGTGATTGAAGGAAGGACACAATACAGTTGTGTAAGAACTTAGTGTATGTCCTACTGATTAGGATTGCATCCCTCCCACTCTCCATCCCAATTTTGTGTATATTTATTCCTCTGCTCTGGAACTCTCCTCTTGCCTGACACTTTTTCTTAAATCTGGTACTTAGGCTTGGTCAGGGACTCCTGGCTGTAGCTAGTATGGAGATCTTATGCTCTTATGTCTGCATGTGTACCAGATGTAAAACTGCAGGGAAGCCTTTTGGCTTTGGTAGACTAGCTGGACATCAAGTTACCTTGCGTAGATAACCCAGTACTACTAGAACACTGCAACAGTACTCAGTAGGACATCTAACTGCAATTTCTGAAGAAGTCTAGATGTCCTTAACTTTCTGCCCATTGAAATGTCCTTCCAGCCTGATGCATCTGTATTGAATGCTGCCAAGGAAGTAGATAGAATGGAATGCCAAATGAGGAATTGACTAGATCCATCTACAGCTGTGACATTTACTTCCCTGAGAAATACAATCTGATAGAGTAGAAGACCCATATCCTGAGAGCACTTGATCCAGAAAATTCTTGTGGTATTTCTCATAAGGAACCATAGGAATGGCTGCAAAATGAGACCCACCACCTACAAAGATTCATTTTTAGCCTCTATTCATGTGAGAAGGGGAGGAAGGTTGGCTTGTCTGCACGTCTGCAGTGTAGCAATTACTCTCCCAAATTTGAATAATATGGGAAAATGTGTTTACGATTTGACTTAGTTGTACCCTCATACAAAGGGTTAGTTCAAAAGGGGAGTCCATTTTTATGCAACATTAAGTAATGAGAATTAATGACAGAACTTTTAATTCTGAAATCCTACTTGTTGACATGTATCCAACAAAAAGTGAGCTAGCAAGCAGAAGGAGACTCTAGTATTGGGAGGTGGATATGATCAGGAAGAAGACAAGCAACACATTTATTAGTGAATAAAATGTGAGATTATGTAGCATCAATCACATTTGTGAAATATGGTTTTGCAAATAAAAGTGGCTGAGAAAAGCCTGGGCATTTGTTGACTTTATTAAACTTGTGGGGGACAGTAAAGCATATACCTCACAATATTTCATTAATATGTAGAAGGATACTAAAGATAAAAAAAGAATTAACTAAAACAATTTTGTTCTTAGAGTTTGTATAAAATATTTCATGATATAAATGCATATTTTAAGCACCTTTATACAGTGTGCAGTGAGGGTATTTTAAATCTATCTGGAGGTAGTGTTTTTAGTTAATGTTGCATGAAATATAGATTTTACAGTATAAACAAAATAAAGATTGAACAGAAGCAAGTTTAAGTTAATATACTGTTGTGATCAGGGTTGCTGGGGTAAATAAAAGTGTGCTGATTGTATTTTATGTAGAACTAAGATGATACTTTCCATTGGTTTTAGAATGACTGATGTATAAATTAATTTCCTTGCCTTAAGCAATGAACAAGTTTTGTTGTAATCAAATTAGGCTTGCAAAATATGATGAAATGCTGAAAGCCACGAACAATGTTATTGCATCTGCAGATATTAGCTTTTTTCATTAGCAAATATTCTCACTGACAGACAAGATGTCTGAAGCTAAAGGCAGTTAGCCAGGGGAGTTGGGTACATTCTGTTCTAAGTGAAATTTGCAAGGATTCCTTTAAACATCTGGAAGTTGTTAGCTGCTTTATTTTTTTTTTCCTTTCTTCATTGATGACTACTTTTACATGGAGACAAGCTGTCTGGAAGCAGTTAATCTTCAGAGTCCTGAGTATTAACAAATTTGAAACTATAGTGAGTGAGAAAGAGACAGTTGCCTCCCCAAACAGGCATAACACTTTTGAGCATTTAATAGAACAGTGCATAATTTACGTTTATTTAAAGATAACCAATGCACTTTTTTCTTGGGCCTAAAAGGTAATGTTTTCTAAAAAGCATACAAGCTGCTTTTCACAGGCCTCTCCTTCCTGCATTAAGTTTATAGAACTCACTTATGTAGTGAAAGTGGTCTTTACAAGAACATTTTTTTTCAGTTTGAAAAGATGAAAACAGTATTCAGAGCCTTGACAGCTTTTCAAGACAATGTTTTCTAGTTCACCTTCCAGTCTGTAAAGAGAATATGTCAACATAAAGGGTAACCATATCTTTCCAGCTTTGTGAAAAGACACATTTGGCAATTCAGCATAGTCTCAGCTTTCAACAGTAGGTCTCCAATGCCTTTTTAAATCAGCAACCAGACAACTCTGGCTTATAAAAGGAAACTAGATGCACAAACCCTTCAGAACACTGTGCAAATATGGTACATTCTGGGTATAGCCCTGTTTCACATATTCTAGTCAGTCACATTTTTGCTGCTAGCATCCTTGTAAGGGTCTCTGAAAAATATATATTTTTTTATTCCACTGGACTTGGACCTAGCATTTTTACCTTCTGATTCAAAAATTGCTCCCAACAGTGATGCAAGACAGCACTAACTGTTCTTAATTCTTCTTGGCTAAGGTGAAAGGGATTCTTTAGCTTGATGAACACAACCACTTAACTTCCATGGCCCTTGCCTCTGCATAGATCCTTATTAACTTAGCATCATAACAGAGCAAATTACTATACCCAGCTTTCAAAGTACTGACATTTTCAGTTGGAAGATGGAGTCTCTCTTAGAAATTAACATTCTTTTAGTTAGGAATTGAACATACTAAAGGAAACTAGAAAATGTAATACATGGAAGTCTTACCTACATAAGCGGAAGAGATTTGACTCTCAGATTGCACAAAGGGCCTAGACCCCTTGAACTAATTCTAATGATTTAGGATTCCCTAATCCATCTTTAGAAATCAAACTTAGCTACCAAAGTATGTGTAACTACATTTTGTACCTGTTTGGTGTCTGAGAATAAATCTGCCACTGTTTCTAAATTAGACTGTAATAGCCCTTTCAGCTGCACTTAAGCCCTATAAAACCTTAAGCAGGTTAATTAAGAATATGTGAGAACTTGTGACATTTTCCTGTGCAATGTTAATGTTTTCAAGTTGCATGGAAAGATGTGGGGATTTTTTCTAAGCAGTATATGAAGTTTGTAAGTGAAGACTAGAATTGTATTCTGCTGTGAAATACAGCAATTATATCTTGGATATGAATATACAGCAGACATCTAAATTAGAAGCTATAATTATTAGGCCTTGTGATTAAATCATATGTGGCTGTTCCTAAGCCATGAAGCTAAAGGTCATTACATAACAGTCAGAAAAGCTTTTAAGGATATGGCTAATCAAGAAAGTGAGCAAATTCTTTAGCAAGTGAATGTGGAATTCTGCTTCATTGTAGCTGTGGCATGAAAACATGTGAACTTCAGGCTTTTTAAATAAATTGCAACTGAAAGTTGTAATTGCATTCTCCTGGGAAATACAGCAATTATACTTGCAATGTAAAATGTGTAGCAGATGGGAAACCGAATTGTAATTATTTTGATCTGTTATTACTAGATAGGTGGCTGTTCCTAGTCCCAAAAGATAAAAAGAGACTCCTATGGACTGAGTGTCCATTAATGGTGTTATAACACAGCGACTCAGCTGGTTAACTAAAAAAATAGATTTCCAGGAATGTGTATGGTTGCCAGAAAATTTTGGGACTGGATGTCTCACTACCTCTCAACATGATGGGAAAGAAATTCTTCCCTGTGTGTGTTAATATACCAGACTATAGCCATATTGTCAGACCATAAAGAAGCTACTCTAAAAGTGTGCTGGAATGACAATAGAGAGGTGCACCATTCTCCCTGCCCAAACATTAACATGTAGAAGAGACTTCTGAGACACCCAGTTTCCTTGAGCTATCTGAATTACTCCTCCCATCACTGGACAGAGGCATCTGCAATAAGTATTACAAATGAGATTGACGCTAGAAGGGGTTGCCTGTCAAGATACTTTTCTGTTCTAGCTATTAGGCTATGTGGAAAAAAGTATGTCTCGGAACTGCAAATCATTTAATGGTGGGTTTGGTGTAATGGTTAAGGTCTTCAGCTCAGACACAAGGTTTGATTCTGATGCTGGGTTAGGGTCTTCAGCTCACAGACACAAGGTTTGATTCTGATGCCGGGTTAGTGACTAAGCTTAAAATGGCTTGTTAGAGCAGTTAACCCAGTCTAGTTTTCACCTACTGGCTGTGAGAGTCTGAGCCCCGATTTCACCAAACACCGAGGGTCCACTGAAGTCTGGTAAAATGAAAAAAAAGTGTTGCTAGTGTCACATTATGGGCTTTCAGACAAGTCTCAGCAGAGGCTACTTAGCCAATGAGCATTTGCTGAAGAGAGTATCCTTGTTTGGGGCAGAAAGGTACACATACACTGGCATTTACAGGGCACCCTGTGAAGGCGAGAGTCTGAGTCTGGAAAAGGTAGTATTTCAGAAGGTTCAGCATAGCTCTAAAAGATGTGAACAGTTTAGATTCATAAGTAAGTACTAGCAATTGTGCTGAAGACCATTGCAAGCCTAGCCAAACATCCCCTCTTCAAACATTGTCTCCACGTTCAAGGAGGGCAAGCTAAGATAAACTGGTGAGAATTTGAGGCTACTCATCCAATTATTTAGGTTTATCTTGAAAATGGCAAGGGTACTGCTTTGCTTGATGTATAGTTGGTTTGTTCCAGAGGTGAGGAACACACACTGGGTATGAATGTATCACTCGGTCTCTTATTTAACTGTTATTGAAGGTTTAGTGCCTTGAATTAGGTATTGTTGGTGCCATTTGTTCTGTTCAAAGAGGGTTGCAGCTTTTATAGTGTGAAAGGCTAGACAAAGATCTCTATGGAAGAGTCTATACAATGAGACTGGGTGTATAGAGAAAGAGCTACCACTATGTCCTGTAACTAAGATTTTTGAGGCAAATGATCTTTTTAGTTACTTTGTGATATGTTTAGACAAATACATAGCAAAAGGTACATTATATTCAATAATGAGATAGGGAAATGAGACAACTTTTTATCAAATTGAAATGCCTTTAAAAATGAGAAGAGATAGTTGTTTTTGAACTACTACAGAGATGTGGTCAACAATAAAGAATTAAGAGTGCTTAGATCCCTTACTACACTATCTGATGGGAGGGATGTATCACATCTATGGTATGGGAATATGTGTTGCTTGCATAAATTAACTATACTATGCATTTTCACATTTAATTTTAGACAGTGTTATTGCATCAGTTGTTAACATGGTCTAACCCAAGCTAGAGTGATTATAAGTTAGTGGAAGATTTAATAACAGCACCCAATTTATAGTGGTCTACAAACAGTTTGGTATTAGTGGCTATTTTAAGTTTTTTTACAAGTTTTCTGAAGTGTGCTGTTTAGGTAGGTAGAATGAGACCTCTTGTAAGCATTAAACAATTTCCTTTTTGTTGTACAATTTATTTATATGGATATTCCACCATAGGGATTTTTTTTTAATGTATCATATTTGATGAATATGGACTACCTTATCAATACAGCTATTTAAGTGGGAGAAGTCAAAGTACAGGCAGCAGCTGTAGTGATGGGATCCACTGCAGGAAGATTACAGTTGAATTTATTTAGGTCATCAAGTGTTGATCCAGATGTTCGGGATTTGGGAACTTATGTAGACAGTGACCAACATGTGTGTATTGTTGTAAGATAGATTACCTATATTGCACAGCTTATAAAAAAAAGGGATTGTGTTTAGATCTAGGGATGTCATTGTCCCTCCTTTACTCAGTCTTCATTAGGCCAGTCATTGAATATAATGCCCCCTCTGGACAGGCAATTGTCCAGACGCATGCAGCAACTGGAATACCCACAGAGGTACCTTACTAAAAGGATATAAGGCCTAAACATGTCATATATGGACTAACTCAAAGCCCTGTCACTATACTCAGTACACAACATACTGGTTACAGGTGACCTGTGTCTGCCATACAAGGCATCCCTCCAACTCAACAGTGATGGATTTACTGCACATCAGCAAGTTAAATGGCATCTGAAATACCAGTCTAGGGATCAAGCCTCTTCTGCAACATCAACTGAATGGTTTGGAGGGACAGGCATGTCTTGCAGAGGATTCCACTCTCTGGAACAGACTCACCATCCATATAAAACAATGTTCATACCTATGTATAATTCAAGTGTAACTTGGCTCTATGGATGGGAAACAGAAAATTTAACCCAGGACTGTCCCCTCTACTCTAATGGAAATAGGCAGTTCCTAAATGCTTGGATTATAAACCAAACTTGTTCATTGGATATCTGCCATATCTCACCAATTGTTTCAGCCAATATTTGCTGATCTGACAAAATAAGGCCATGGACATGGTCAACAGTTTCATTTGTCAACACAGTTGAGGCCTCCCAGACCTTGCTGCATCTTCAGTCTCAGAATCTCCACTATGAAAGCTTGCACACCACTTCTTAACAGTTGAGTAAGAAGGGCACTTGTCACTCAATGTTTGTATCATACCTTCATGGGTTTCCTTTGGAGTTTTCTTCTGCAGGAATAGGAACTTCATGCCAGTCAGAGTTCCACAGGTCCACTTTTTGTTGGCATGGTTCAGTCAAAGATCTTAATGTCAAAACATAACATTACAATTCCACAAATTGGCACAAGCTGATAATCCTCTTTTCAGCTACAGCAGCAAAAAACACTCAGAATTTAGAAACGTGACTAGGCTTAGAACTTTTCAGCACCTCCTCATATTTTTAATCATATTAGGCACTAATAAAGTGTAATCTATAGCAAAATTGGTGAGAGAATAACTTATTAAATCTAGTAAGCCACTATGAAGAGCAAGATCTGATAATAACTCTCCCCAGATGTCCAAACTGAAGTAGCAGAATACAAGTAGATCAACTACATTAGGGCAGACAAACTACCTGGACTAAATGTTAAAACTATTATTAAACCAATTTTAAAACTTTAAGAGAGAATATTTTTTTACCAGGCATCATATTGTGTTACAGTGAAGAATTTTAAATACAGCATATTAACAGCTAATTATTAGTAATATGACTGATTTGAAGATGTTGGCTGTTAATACAAACTAAGTAGTAGTAGAACTGTTACCCTGTTTTACCATTGAAAAAGAGTGGTTTCTAACTTGGAAACTCTGCAATTTTAATGTTTGTTTCTACCTTTAATAAATTTTAGACAGTTGAGTCCCTGCTTTTTTTTTTCTTCTTCCGTACTTTGAATAGCAAAATTATGATGATCGGGAGAAATAAAATGAATGCTGTGACATTTATCTTAGATGTAGACATACAAGGGGTTGCTCAAGAAGTGGAGCTATAGGGGACTTCCAAGATGGCTGTACACTGATCAACAGCTTAATTTCAGCTCTCCCAATGGGGAAAAATAAAATGAGAACTAGAGGTCCGTAACTTTGACAGATTTAGTGAACTCGGTTACTGTCTAGTAAGTACTCTGCCTGGATCCCAGCAAAGAACAAAATTTGAAAGCTAGAAAAGAAGAAAACACTAAAAGAATCCTACAACTGTTCAGCAAAAAGCAGTTCAAGCAGCTTTGGTGTAAGACATGGCTTCCAGTAATCAAGAGAAAAAAAAACATTTATTTAAATCACTTCTTAGTACATTTGAAATATTGGAGTATATTAACTCAATTCCTAAATGATGTAGAAAAAAATGGAAGAAGCTTTAAACAGCTATTCAGTTGACTGATAAAACTGCAAAAATCAGAGGTAGAAATGGTTCACTGAATATGAGACTAATCAAGAGCTGTTTCAAAAAAATGGTAATGTTAGAGAACAGAACATGCAGGAAAAAAACTGAAATTTTCTGCTGTACCAGAGAAACTGGAAGAAACAGACTGTATTAATTTTATGAGATAGTAAATAAGCAACTGCACTGGTATTCCACAGCAGAAATTGTTAATTGAAAGGCCACATTATGTGTATGTTCCAAACATTACTATGAGAAAGCAGGCCAAAATCTGTATTAACAAAGATGGAATCCTACCAGCAGAAAGAGTTGATTCTGACAGGGGTGAGGTTTAAAATTGGAGACAGTAGTGTTTACAGAAAATTATTATTTACTGTACACTAGGCAGAAGAGATGCAAATGTATCAGCAATTGGGAAATATCAAGATGAAGGCATGATATTAAAGATTTATATCCAACTGTCTTCAAAACATTTTTTTCTGTTGGATCAAATTCACTTTTGAAACCGCCCTGGCTAATGAGGAAATACAAAAGTTTGCTCCACAAAAAGTAAGCCAACAAACAGAAGGGGAGACTGCTTCTCATTCTTTTGATAATACAGCTCATAGAGCAACTTTGCTAGTGAAACCTTTTCCAATGTTCCAAAGGAAAATACTTAAGACAGAAAAAGCACAGGAGTTGACAAGAAGTGGGAGTTCCTTGGACTCTATTAAACTTGTGGGTGACTGCAAAGTATATACCTCACTTTATGTCAATGTTTGGAAGGACATTAAAGGGAAGGGGGAGCGAAGTAAAACAATTTTTTGTTATTAACAGTATTTGTATAAAACATTTCATGATATAAATGGCATGTTTCACATTAAAGCATTTTTGGTTATTGCTGCATTTCAAGAAAAAAATCCTTAAACTTACACTGTATTATGGCTTAAATATTTTGCCTTATATTTTTGTTCACTATTCAAGCACCTTAGTCATTTTAGCCCTTTCAATATTTAGCTGCTTAAACATTTTAACAGACTAACAAACATTTAACCATGTATATTTTAAAATAAACATGTTCTTCCTCTTCCCAATTTTAAGCTACAGAGAAAAAATGCACAGGAGGTTACTAGAATTGGGAGTCCCTTGGAGTTGAACCAGAGTCTGGGGTTGGGAGATGGAGATGAACAGGAATAAGACCAACAACAGTGAAATTAGTGAATCAGTTTAAGCTTACAAAGCATGAATTACATTTGTGAAATATGGCTATGCAAAAAAAAAAAGGAATGATTGGACTTTTGTTGACTTTGCTAAACTTGGGGACTGCAAAGCATATACCCTCACTTTATGTCATTAATGTTTAGAAGGGAATGAAAGGGAAGGAGGAAAAACAAAAGCTAAGTAAAACAATTTTTATTATGAACAGTATTTATAAAAAACATTTTATGATAAACTGCATGTTTCACTGTAAAGCATTTTCAGTTATTACTGCATGTGTTAAAGATACTAAACTAACTAAGCAGGTTTTTTTTATTTTAAGAAATGCAGGGATTCCAATGTAAAAAGAGATGAAAGGCTGGACAAAAGCAGGTTTAAGTTAGTATGCTGTAATCTTGGGTTATAGAGGTGGGGTGGAGTTTAAAAGTGCAGAGATTATAATATACATACAGTTGATACGTTTTCTCTTACTTTTGCATAGGTGAATGTCTGGATTAGGTCCCTTGGCTTAATCTAAATTCTTTGCATAAGTAAGTAAATAAGAGAACACTGAATATAATGAACATTTTTTCTTTAACAAATAAATGTACAGTTAGTGAAGTCAGCAGCTGAGGGCAGATCTATACTTTATTCTTTGGTTTCTATGGAGACAAGCTGCAGTAAAAGCCAGAGCACTTTTTTAGGCTAAAAAAAAAGAATGTATGTACTTACCATAACATTCCAGGTTTGTAGTCCATCTCTCCTACATTCTTGCTGGATGGGTTCAGAGCTGATATTTGGCTCCAACTCAGCCGATACTAAAGCTCGAGAGCTTTTACTGGCTCGAGGCTAACCCCTATCCCATGGTGCCTCACGGCAATTCCCGAGATCCACACACAAACTGTACATCCAGACAAACATAATGTAACATTATCCATGCCAGGTGGACAACAACTACAACCAGGTCAGACGGCATAAGTGTAGTCCACCAGATCCTCCAGGAACAGGAAGGGGGCAGGAGGGAGGAACACAAGAATGTAGGCGAGATGGACTACAAACATGGAACATTATGGTAAGTACATAACTTCCTTATGTTATGCAGTCCTATCTCGCTGTAATTCTTGCTGGATGGGACAGCGTCCCTAGCAACTTTATCCCCGGTGGCTCAAGTGAAGAGACTCTTCAGCACAGTGGACCCAAAGGATGACCTGTCATGGGAGGACAAATCCAATTTGTAATGAGTGACAAAGGTATTCGGTCTTGCCCAAGTAGCTGCTGCACAAATAGTATCAATTGGGAGCCTAGATCTAAAGGCACATGAAGTTGATACTGCCATTGTACAGTGGCCTTTAACTTTATTGGGTAACTGTTTACCACCAGTGTGATAAGCAAAGGAAATGCAATCTGAAAGCCATTTTGAAAGGGTAACCTTAGAAACAGGCAAGCCTTTATTTTTGTCTGAAAAGGAAACAAATAATTGATCTGATTTTCTAAATTCTTTAGTCCTGTGTAGGTAAAACTTGAGAATTCTGTAGACGTCCAGCTGGTGTAGCCTGTATTCAGATTTACTAGAATGAGTTGGAAAAAACACTGGTAGCTCAATAGTAGTGTTAAGATTATATTCTGAACATACCTTGGGGAGAAAGGAAGGGTTAGTCCTAAGTGAGACTCTATCCTTGTGGAAAACAATGTAAGGAGGTAGAATAATAAGAACTTGTAATTCTGAGACTCTCCTAGCAGAGGTTATGGCTACTAAGAATAGTGTTTTCCAAGATAATAATTTAAGATCTGATGAAAAAGAGGGCTCAAAGGGGGATGAAATTAAGGATGTGAGAACTAAGTTTAGGTCCCAAGGTTCTGGTGGCTGTTTGATTGGAAGCCTGAGAAGGAGAACTCCCTTCAAAAAGGTTTTGCACAAAGAGTGGGACATAATGGGATTTCCCATGTAGCCAAAATGGTAATTACAGATGGCAGCTAACTGAACTCTAACTGTAGCAGCCGCAGCTCCTTCATTAAAGATGGACGCAAGGAAGGACAAAATAGATTCTGCAGGAGCTGTATATGGATCTAAACCTTGGTTTACAGCCCAAATAGAGAACCTTTTCCATTTGCTGGAGTATAACTTCCTAGTGGAAGGCTTGTGGGAAGAAATCAGAATGTGTTTGACTGAAGGTGAAAGGGGAATACACCTGGCTATACGTGGAACTGGAGCAGCCATGCTGCCAATTTTAAGGTGTGGATGGTAGGATGGAACTACCCCGACTGATGAATTAGGAGGTCTGGAGATGGTTCCAGAATCCATGGTTCCTCCAAGAGGTAGGGCCACAGGAAGGGAAACCAGACTTGATGAGGCCAGTAAGGAGCAATGAGGATCAGGGTACTGCTCAACTGTTTCACTTTTTGTATTAACTTTGGAATGACAGGAAAAGGTGGGAAGGCATAAAGGAGCCCCAGGGGTCAATCATGGACTAGAGCATCCCTGGGTGACATCCCTGGATGGGGAATTGGGGCAAAGTAGTTGCTGCATTTGGTGTTCAGGTGTGTGCTGAATAGGTCGCAGCAAGGCTGGCCCCATCTGTGAAAGATCTCTTTCATGATTTCTACATTCAGGGACCACTCGTGAGGCATGAGAATTGCTCGACCGAGTTTGTCTGCTATCGCATTGGACTTCCCTGGGATGTGCGTTGCTACCAGAAAGCGTTGAGTGTCCATTGTCCATTTCCAAACTCTTAAGGCCTCTCAGCAAAGCAGGTAAGATTTGGTTCCCCCTTGCTTGTTTATGTACCACACAGCAGACATTTTGTCTGACTGAATCGCAATTGTCCTGGTGGGAAGAGAGCTGTGAAGTGCTTGCAATGCATATAGCACTGCTCTCATCTCCAGAACATTGATATACAAGTGGTTCTCGTGGTTCTGCCAAGTACCTTGGACCATCATTCCCAGATAATGCCTCCCCCACCCTGTCTGGGAGGTGTCCATGGTCAAAACTGCCTTTTCTTGAGGAGGGACAAGAGGACGACCTAAGAGAAGTTGTTCCATATGTAACCACCATGTGAGATCCTTCTTGCAGGTGTTTGTGATAAGAATCTGATGAGACAGGGGAAGATCCTGCATTGACCACTGGGCAAATAGTAGCCACTGAAGTACTCTCATGCAGATGGGCTAGAGGAACTAATAGAATGGAGGAAGCCATAGTCCCTAGGACTTGAAGGACTACCCTGGCCTGGACTTTGTGACTGTTTAGCAAGGATCTGACTTGGCTGCGTAATGATTCTACTCTTTCTGGTGTTAGTCTTGCTGACATGGTGGTTGAGTACTTCTGAGCCTAAGAATACAATGTGCTGCGATGGAGATGAGGCTGATTTTTTTAGGTTGATTGTGATGCCTAAACTGGCGCACAAGGATAGAGTCTTGTCCCTGGTTCTGATGAGTTAATGCTTGGTGGTAGCAGTGAGGAGCCAGTCATCTAGGTACGGAAACACATTTAATCCTTGATGCTTCAGGGGGGCTGTTACCACTGCCATGCATTTGGTGAACACTCTGGTGGCTGTAGTGAGGCCAAAGGGCAGTGTTCGAAACTGAAAATGACTGGCTCCCAGCTGGAAGCGCAAGTGTCTTCTGGAGCACCTGTCCATTTTGATGTTGTAGTACGCGTCCTGAAGATCTATTGAGCACATCCAATTGTCTTTCCCGATAAAGGGAAATATCGACTGCAGAGTGATCATTCGGAACTTCAATTTCTTTACGGACTTGTTGAGTCTGCTGAGAGCTAGAACTGATCTCCAGTCCCCTGGAACTAAAAAGAATCGAGAGTAAGTTCCGGATCCTATTTGCTCTGTGGGGACTTTTTGGATGACTCTTTTTTTGTAGCAACGAGATAGCCTCCGATGTTGCATGGTCTAGCTGAATGGGTGGCACATCTGATAGAAACCAGTTTATTGGGGGATCAGAAGCAAAGGGGATTAGATAACCTCTGGATATTACGGTCGGTAACCAACGATCTTGTGAAATGTTTAGCCATGTTTAGCCAGGTGTTTGGGTACAGTGATAGATGACCCCTGACTGCCTCCAGAGACGAACAGTCGGGCAGCCCCTCAGGGGCGATGGAAGGGACAATCAGAGAAGGTTTCTCTATCTCCCTGGTATTGCAAACCTCCTCTGCCGTGGGGATGGCATCTTCCATTATATCCTCCCCCTCTGCCGCTAGGGGAGGGTTAACCTTGTGCCTGAGGGAAAGCTTTTTGGGATTTATAGAACCACATTTTCCCTCCCATATTACCCTTGCGATAGGGTCTAGACAGAAGGGAGAAACGGACTCCGACAGCAGATAAGGTTTTCCCTTCCTGCTCGCACCTGGCCAAGGTCTCTTTCACCTGAGGTCCAAAAACAGATGAACTATCAAAGGGGACGTTGGTGAAATAAGACTTAAAGGATCCTGTGAAGTTGCAAAGATGCATCCAAGAATGTCTCCGGAGAGAGATTCCTGCTGCGGCTGCCCTACTCGCTCCATCCACTGTATACGATATCAGCCTCATGGAGAAGTTAGCTATCGACATAAGGGTGGAGAGCTGCACAGAAACCTTATCCATGGATCCCGGAGCTACTGAACCCTGAAGGGCATTTCCCAACTCCTTTAGAAGATCCCTCTCAAGTTGAGTGAAATGGGTAAGGTAATTCAGCGATCTTAGAGTAAATGCCACTGAAGAGAATGTACGCTTCCCATACCTATCCATCGTCCTGGACTCCTTGTTAGGAGGATGGATATTAGAAGATGTTTCGGACAACTCCTTCTTGGTGGCCGCTGCTACCACCATAGCATCAAAGGAAACTCCTTTGGAAAGAAAGGACTTATCTTCAGGTGGAGTCATGAATTTGTTTGGCCTCCTCGGGACAGGCTCCACTGTATCTGGAGAGGTCCAGGCTTTCCTCAATATGACCCCTAAGAGCTGGTCATAAGGAGGTGTCACTCAGGAGGTGGAAGGTCAGGAACCAAAGGCCTCAAGATACACCGATTCATCCTCAGTAGGGTTAGAGATATTCCAATCACCCCTCTGTCTAAGGATTTCTAGGATGTCAGAAAAAGAGACAGCCTCAGAGGGAGATTTAGGGGACCCTTCTGATTCCTCCAAATCAGTGTCAGATGTGACTGACTCAGGTGAGTCAACATGCTTCCTCTTACAAAGTCTCTTCCGAGGAAGCTCTCCAGTGGGATAATCTGGGGAGGTCTCGGAAGAGGGGGCACCTCCAATGGGGGCTGCTGGGGTGTCTGGTTCCCTACGCTGTGGGGGTGGCAGGGGAGAAGAGATTGCTGTCGGCTGCTGGTGGGACATTGGGTCCAAAGGCATGGCTTTTGCAGAGGATAAAGTCTTCTCTATTGCTTTGAAAGCCTTTCCTCAATGCTCCAAAGAAGACCTCTGCTCCGAGGAAATGGATGGTCGGCTCTGAGCAAGGGGGAATGGCTCCAAAGCAGATGTGGGAACCGAGCTGAGTAGAGCCGAAGCACCGAGAGGGAGGTTCGGTTCCGAAGAAAACCCAGGGTGGCTAACCCCCCTTGGAGTCGACTCGAGAGCGTCGGCTCCCAGATCCATCAGCTCCTGACTGAGATGCTGAGGATAGAGTTATCAGTTCCAAGGAAGCAGGGAGAATCCTCGGAACCGATAGATCCAACATCAAAGAACCTGAAGTGATTGGCTCAGAGAGTGAAGCAGTTGGAGGAGGGGGCAGTGGTTTGCAAATGGGTCAACTCCGAAGCCTTTGGGTCAGGAGGGGCCAATTTTCTTGCCAGAGCTGGGTCAGTAAGCAACCTCTTCACCACCCACTGGATGTCCTCATCTGAGGGTATCCTGGAGGATCGGGTGGAGACAGAAGGTGATCTCCTCCTCCACTCCAAAATAGGACACCTCAATGTAGGTGAGACAGGGTCAATGTCAGGTAATTGTCTTGGTACCGAAGTTTGCCTTGGCACTGAAGAGACCGACAGTAATGATACAGAAGAAGCTGAATCAGAGCTAGAACTCCTTGGCTCCGATGCTTTGGACTTTTTTGACGGTTCTGAAACTGGAGCCGATTATTTTTGTTTAGAAGTTTTAGGAGCTGTCTGACCAAGTTCCACATGGCAAAAGGTATGCTGCTCTTGCAAATGTGCTTTGCCTAAGCAGTACACACAGCTAGTGTGACTATCCGTCAAAGACATCTTTTGCAAACATTTATCACAATTTTTAAACCCCGAAGGGCAATGGTCCTTATGTTCTCTGTCCTTTTCCTTAGACATGCTAACAGGAACAAACTAAGAAGCTACCTAGAAAGATACCAAACACTAACTATACCAAACTATCTACTGATAATTCCAACAAGAACAGTAAAGATAGAGAAGAGAAAGATTGTTTTTTTTTTTTTTTGAAGAAACACACAGGGAGGAAAGGTCTTAAATGGGCAATTATGGCCCTCTAACTGAAACGGGATGTACTTTCCTAAGGGGGGGGGGTAGGGGTCAAATACTCAGTACAATCACACAATAAGCTAGAAACTACAAGGAAATAAGAATCAAGATACGGAAAAAGGTGCAG
The DNA here is from genome assembly GCF_019279795.1 of Protopterus annectens. NCBI lineage: Eukaryota > Metazoa > Chordata > Ceratodontiformes > Protopteridae > Protopterus > Protopterus annectens. The sequence continues at coordinate 808,135,660 of NC_056743.1, forward strand.
AAAAAAAGCAAAATTTAGTAAATAAATCTTTTACTTAGCCAACGAGCCAGTAAGGAGCCAACCTCGAAGCTTTTGCGGCAAACAAGATCTGGGGAATTGCCATGAGACATCATGGGATAGGGGTTATCCTCAAGCCAGTAAAAGCTCTCGAGCTTTAGTATCGGACGAGTCTCATCCAGCAAGAATTACTTTTAATATCTTGGAGGGGAATAAAGATAAGACAAAAATTACCATACAGGCTGTAACATGCATCTTAGCATGGATAACCTTAATGTAAGGTTAGGTAATGCCTGTTGATTTTGGGACAATTATTCCTATTGGAAGTTTTGTTTTTTTTTTGTTGAGGGTTTTCATTAGGAGAAATCAACTTTCAGCAGGGAATTATTACTTATAGGTGGGGACTGGAATTTGATTTACAACAGTGAGGATTTATTTGGGGGATCTAGAAGGGAAAATATAATAACAGAAAATGTGTTTCTGAAGAAATTTATGAAAATAATATTTGGTGTCGAAGCAACACAGAGAGAATTTACAAATTATTCCCAAAGGCACAATAACTGGACTAGACTAGGCAGAAATTTTATTTCACAGGAACATGTGCATTTAATTGAAAGCTTTGACACATCCAGTAACTACTTCAGACCATACACCAATAAAAAACTAAGATAAAATGCAGGGTAATGAAATAGAAATGAGACACTAGCACATGGAAATTATTCAAGAGATATTAGGGAAGACAGATTTTTTTTTTTCAAAAGTTATAGTGACTGGGATAAAATGAAATTGGAGATTAAGAATGGGGTAGAAATACAAGAAAAACAGATATGGTTAAGAGGAAACAGGAATTATTTCTCTCTGCTTTCCATTTACAGACCATGTGGTACATCAGGCAATGAGCACCTTTTAGCGCTCATTGTTTCTGTAGCAGTTACAGGTTTAAGGGCTCAGATTGCTAGTCCAAGGCCCAACCCTCATCGGAGGGTGCACCACTCCCATTGTTTTGCACATACTCACCCCCTAGGGCCAATTTAAAGTATCCAAATCCACCTACTGCATGTCCTTGGAATGTGGTAGAAAAATGTAGCACCCTGAGGAAATCCACACAGAAGCAGGGAGGATATGCAGACTCCACACAGAAGGCACCTTAGCTGAGGATCGAACCTGAGAACCCTCTTGTTGTGAGGTGACAATACTAACTGCTACACCACTGCACTGCCCAGGAATTATTTAGTGGGACTGAAAAATGTTAAAATATTGCAGAAAAAGGGGAATTTCACAGAACAAGAAGTGCAATTGCAAAGCGCTAAACAGAAAATAAAGAAGGGTGTGGATAATATGCATGAGTTTATAAAGATTGCTGTTAGATACTGTTTTTTTTTAATAATTCCAGAGCACAAAACTTTTAGCATAATGACTTAGGCAACAGGAAATGGAAAGGCTTGTTTCCAAAACTTAGGAAACCTATAACAAGAAAAATAACCAGAGATCCTGGAGATGTATTAGAAATATTTTGGAAATTTTATTAAAATGTGTATAAAGCAGAGAAAATATTGAAATTAAGAAATAGAGCATAAATAAAAATATTTATGGAAAACTTAAGTATGCCAAGGTCAGAGATAGATGAGGCTCAGCAATTAACAGTTAAGACAGGAGGAGAGGAGAGGAGATAAAAAGTTATGTTCTTACCATAATGTTCCATCTGTGTTCATTCATGATGGATGGGGTCTCGTTTCCCTCCTCGGAACTGACTCTGCCATTACAACAAGCTCGCACCAGCCAAAAAACTCTCAGGCTAAGATTACCCTTAGTGCCCCTCTCCTCAGATCAAGTTTGCCCATAAGAAGGAAAAGCGGAGGTTTTGTCTGAGCAAATGCCCTATCATAAAGCTAGTACCAAATATGAACCTCCAGGAGTCTTTTGGAGGAGGTAGAAGGGATGTCATGAATGAATGAAGATCAACAACACAGATGGAACGTTATGGTAAGAACATAACATCTTTATCTGATGTTATTAATCTTCATTCATTCATGACGGATGGAACAGAGTCCCTAGCTACTTTATTTCCTGGGAGGCCCTATGGAAAGATATTCCTGAGCACCACTGAGCCAAAAGATGCTCTCCCCCTGGAGACCAAGTCCAAATTGTAATGAATAATAAAGGTACGATGAGTAGCCCATGTGGCTGCTGCACAAATGTCAGCCATGGAAGCTCTGGAATGAAAAGCGACTGAAGCAGCAACTGATCTGTTCAAATGAGCTTTGATTTTGGTTGTTAGACACGTTTGGTTTTACTTGTAGGCAAAAGAAATGCAGTTTCTCAGACATTTTGCCAAAGTTACTTTAGTAACAGGTTTTCCCAATTTGGGTCCTGAAAAGGACAAGAATAATTGGTCAGATTTTCGTAGTGATTTAGTCCTATCCAAGTAGAAGCGTAATTGTCTATGTACATCCAATAAGTGCAAAAAAGAAGTTATGTACTCACCATAACATTCCATGTTTGTAGTCCATCTCACCCATCATTCTTATATATGGGTTCGGAGCCAATCCTTGGCTCCGATTTGGCCTATTACAAAGCTCAAAGTCTCTTAGTTGGCTCGTGGCTAGGTAGGTATCCCATAGTGCACTAGTACAATCCCCAGATCTTGTTTGCTGCTAAACTATAGAAATAACTAAGGTTATCCAGAAAGAACAACAATAATGAAATGTCTCCACCCTACCAAGGTAAAACTATCCTGTCTCCAGATCCTACCAGGACGGGAGTAGGTGGGTGGAGTTGTAAGAATGAAGGGACAGATGGACTACAAACATGGAACATTATGGTGAGTACATAACTTCTTTATGTTCTGTAGTCCTATCTCACCTTCATTCTTACATATGGGACAGCATCCCTACCACCTTATTCTTGGTGGCTCATGGGAAAATACTCCGGAGTACCATGGAACCAAAGGAGGCTCTATACCTTGAGGTCAGGTCCAATTTGTAATGAGTAATAAAGGTATGAGGGGTAGCCCAAGCTGCTGCTGCACAAATACTGTCAATTGGAACTCTGGCTTGGAAGGCAGCAGATGTAGACTGGGATCATGCAGATTGAGCCTTAATCTTGAACGGTAGAGTTTTTCCATTGGAGTAAATGAAGGAAATACAGCTCAAAATCCAATTTGGTAGTCACTTTAGAGACTGGCAGACCTAGTCTAGAATCAGAAAAGGATACGAACAATTAGTCTGACTTTCTGAGTTCTTAGTCCTGTGGAGGTAGACCCGTAACTGCCTGTGAACATCCAGCTGATGAAATTTGTATTCTGCTGCATTAGAATGATTAGGGAAAAATACAGGTAATTCTATGGTTTGGTTCAAATTAATGTGAGAGCAAACTAAAGGAAGGATTTGTATGAAGAGAAACTCTGTGGAAAATCAAATGAGGCTTAATTGACAGTGCTTGTAACTCTGATACTCATCTAGCTGATGTGATGGCTACTAGAAACAAGGTTTTCCAAAACAGAAATTTCAATAGGCACGAATGAGCGGTTCAAAGGGCGGTGAAGTTAGCTTGTAGAGAACAAAGTTTAGATCCCAGGGAGATACCGGTTCCTGAAAGGGGGGGTCTCAGCAAAGCACCTTTAAGGAAGGTTTTACACAATCTGTGGGACATCAGGTTAGACTCATATTGACCCAAATGAAAATTAGATATCGTTGCCAATTGGACCCTAATTGTGGCAGCAGCAGATCCCTGATGGAAAAGTTCACACAAAAATTCAAAAACCATAGGGATGGAAGCAGTGTAAGGATCTACATTCCTTTCTTCAGCCCAGATGGAAAACCTTCTCCATTTGCTAGTGTATAACTTCCTAGTGGAAGGTTTATGCAAAGACATGAGGATGTAGGTCACAGCAGGTGAAAAATCATGAAGCCTGACTAGGCTAGGGATGGAATTGGAGCAGCCATGCTGTCAAGTTGAGGGTGTGGAGGCAGGGGCGATGGGAGTCTGACATGTGTGTCAAGAGATCTGGCACTGGGTCCAGAGTCCATGGATCATCTCGTAGATGAGGCCCGAGAAAAGGGAACCAAATCTGGCGAGGCCAGTAAGGAGTGATGAGAATCATTTTGCTTCCCAATAGCTTCACTTTCTGAATCACTTTGGCTATGAGACGAAAGGGAGGGAAAGCATTAAGGAGTCCCAGGGGCCAATCATGAACAAGTGTATCTCTCGGTGACTCCCCCAGAGGGGGGATAAGGGAAAAATAGCTGCTGTATTTGAGTTGATCGGACTGCAAAGAGATCCCAGCAAGGCTGTCCCCATTTGCAAAGATCTGTTCCGCTACTTCCTGATTCAGAGACCACTCATGAGGCATCAAGATTGCCCTGCTGAGCTTGTTGGCTATCACATTGTTTGTCCCTGAGATGTGCATTGACACCAGAAAGCGTTGGGAAGAAATTGCCCACTCCCAAACATGAAGGGCCTCTCGACAAAGGGGGGAAAGATCTGGTTCCTCCTTGTTTGTTGAGATATCATACCACTGACATGTTGTCTGACTGGATTGCTATCGTCCCTAAAGAAGAAAGTCATGAAGTGCTTGCAATGCTAGAAGCACTGCTCTCATCTCTAGGACATTGATATGCAGATGAGCCTCATGATCTTGCCATGTGCCTTGGACAGTCCTGCCTAGATAATGCCCCCCACCCTATCTGTGAGACATCCGTGGTCACAGTAGCAACGGGTTGGCGAGGAAGGAATGGAGTGCCTGTTAGCTGGTTGGGTTGAATCCACCAAGGAAGGTCCTTTTTGCAAGACTCTGTTATGACGATGTGGTGAGATATAGGCAGTTGTTGAAAGGACTACTAGAAGTCATTGGAGAACTCGCATATGGAATCTGGCTAGAGGGACTAACGTTATGGTGGAGGCCATGGTTCCTAAGAGTTTCAGCACTGTCTTTGCCTTGACTTTCTGTAGAGGAAGTAGACGGAGAAATTGTTGTCTGAGGTTCTGCACTCTTTCTGCAGGTAGACGAGCTAGCATGGTGACTGTGTCTATTTCTGCGTCTATAAAAGTCACAAATTGAGAGGGCAATAAGACAGAATTTTCCCAATTTATTATAATCCCCAACTGGGAACAAAGCTGGATAGTGGAATCTCTGGTTTGTAGGAGTAGATCCCTGGTGGTGGTGGTCAGGAGCCAGTCGTCCAGGTACGGAAACACTTGGAATCCTAGACGTCTCAGGTGAGCTGTCACTACTGCCATACATTTGGTGAGCACCCTGGGGGCTGTGGTGAGACCAAAGGGCAGAGCACGAAATTGGTAGTGACCGGCTCCCAGCCAGAAGAGTAAGTGGATCCTCGATGCTCTGTCCATTTTTATATGATAGTACGCATTTTGGAAGTCTATGGAGCACATCCAATTGTCTTTCCCTAACAGAGGGAGTATAGACTACAGTGTCACCATCCGGCACTTAGCCTTTTTTTACAGATTTTAGTTTGCTGAGGTCCAAGATGGGCCTCCAGTCCCCTGTACGTTTTGGCACTAAAAAGAATCTGGAGTAAGTTCTGAAACCTGTCTGGTCTGCAGGGACGATTTGGATGACTCTCTTTGCAAGCAACTTTTGCACTTCTAGAGTTGCTTGATCCCTGTAATTGGGTGGAACATCTGGGATCTTCTTGGGAGTGTGGGGTGGAAGAGAAAAGGATATGGAGTAACCTCTGGTGATTATTCTTTTTACCCATTTGTCTTGGATGATGTTTAGCCAGGCTTCTGAATACAAAGATAGGCAACCCCTGACTAGCTCCAGAGAAGCACAGCCAGGCCCCACATCAGGGGCACTGATAGGGATGGCCTCGAAATGAATTGTGGCCTCCCTGGTTTTGCGAACCCCCCCTGCCTCTAGGGTGATGTCTACCATTAGCTCCACCTTCTCTGCCTCTGAAGGAGGAGTCACCTTGTGCATTTGGGAAAAATCTCTGGGACTTCTTGAACCACATCTTACCAGCTCTCTGACCATTAGGATATGGTCTAGAGGGGATGGTAAAATGTACTCCCAGGCAGAGAGAGTTTCCCCTTCTTGTTTGCACTTGGTGAGTGTATCTTTTATCTTAGGTCCAAACAGTGAAGAACCATCAAAGGGGGCATTGGTAAAGGTAGACTTGAACAGCTCCACAAAATTACATAAGCGCATCCAAAACTGTCTCTTAAGGGAAACTCTTGAACTAGCTGCCCTGCTCGCTCCATCAGCTGCATAACAGATCAGCCTCATGGAGGAGTTCATGATGGAATTTAAGGTGGACAACTGAGCAGACACCTTCTCAGGGACTCCTTCAGTAGATGCACCTTGAAGAGTATCTCCTAATTCCTTGAGGAGATCTCTTTGATGCCTCGTAAAATGTGTTAGATAGTTCAGCGATCTGAGTGTAAAAGCAGCATGAAGAAAAGATATGCTTCCCGTATCTATCCATAGTTCGAGGCTTCTTATTCGGTGGATGGACAGATGAAGTCTCCACTAGCTCCTTCTTAGTGGCCGCCGCCACCACCATGACATCTACAGGCATGGCCTTGGACAAAAAAAATCATTCTCTTTAGGGGCAGACAGAAATTTATTGGGTCTTCTGGGAACTGGCTCCACGGCATCAGGAGTCTCTCACACCTTCTGACTAACCAGATCTAAAAGTTCGTCAAAAGCCGGAGACACCCACGAGGCTGAAGGTTGTGACCCGAAAGCCTTCAGGTACACTGACTCCTCATCAGAAGGGGTGACAGTGGGTCAGCCGCCTCTCTGCTTAAAGATCTCTAAGATGTCTACAAAGGAGACATCATCAGAGGATGACTTGAGGAACCCTTCTGACTCCTCGAGGTCAGTGTCTGAAGTGATGGACTCATCCAGGGAGTCTACATGCTTCCTCCTGCATGTCCTCTTCCGAGGGGGCTCCTCAGAAGGGTACTCTGGAGAGGTCTCTGAAGACTAGGGGCCACACAACAGAGGCTTCTGAGGCTGCGGGTCTCTGCTGTCATGAGAGACAGTAGGTGCTGAGACTGAGGTTGATGCTTGAGGGGGGAGAGTGTCGGCACCCTTGCATGGAGCTGATGAGCAAGACAGCACACTCATCATCTCGAAAGCAGATCTCTCCAGCTTCAAAGACAGCCCCAGTTCTGAGGAAACGGAGGTAGTCAGTGGCTCCAGAGAGACCAGCTCCAAGATGGATGTACGGTCTGAGCTCACCCTAGCCGACGCACTGATAGGGAGACTCGGAACCGAGGAAGTTCAGGTCCAAGTGTCCCTGTTGGGGTCGACCAGTCAGCTTCGGCTCCCAGATACCACAGATGGTGCCGAAGGTGTCGGAGTGAAACTCAGCTCAGAGACAGCCATGAGGGGAGCTGGAACTGAGGGTTCCACAATAAGTGGCACCAAAAACTCTGGCTCCAAAGGCCCGACTCAGCTCGGAGGAACCACAACAGGGAGGATGGACTCAGGTGGCTCCAGAACTGACTGGGTCAGAGCCAAGAACAATTTGGGCAAAGCAGACGGCTTCAGGAGTCTAAGCCCTACTCTCTCCACATCTTCCTCTGACAAGCTTTTGGAGGATCTGGATGACAGGGTAGGCGATCTGGATCTCTGTAAAATTGGAGATCTTAAGGTTGGGGAGACCAGCAAAGGATCTCTAGACCAGCTCCAATGCAATTTTTCAGTAGTCTGCTCCAAAAGGCTTGCGGCTGACACTGCAGTGCCAATATCAACAACCTTGATCGGCTCAGAGGACAGTGGAGCCAAGGAGGTAGAAGTCTTAAGTTTTGATGGTTTCTGAGGAAGTTCCGATACAGTAGTTGGTGCCAGATAATACCTCTTGGCTGACTTAACCTTCTCTTTTTTGGAAGAATGTGGTTTGGATGAAGAAGAAGAACTTGCTAAGTCTTCCTCGAAGGAAGGCTTGAAGAGATCTTTCAAAATTAACTTGTTCTTCCACTCCTGGAGAACCCTGGAGCTAAAGGAATGGCAGAATAAACATGTTTCCTGTAAATGAATGGCTCTGAGACAATATACACAATTACTATGGCCATCCATAATTGACATCTTCTGGGAGCACTTTAAGCATTTTTTGAAACACGAAGGTTTGTGGTCTTTAGACATATTGAAGAGCTATGTAATAAAGCAGTTACACCACAAGCACAATGAGGACTAGGTCCTCTAACTTAAAAAGGCCTAGTCCTAACAAGCACACACACAACCAACAGGGATAGAGTAAAGAGGACTAGATCCTCTAACTTAAACGGGCCTAACCCTGAGGAAAATATGAAAATAGCAGAGGGACTAGGTCCTCTAACTTACACAGACCTAGCTAGATAGCAGGGCAAGTCATAGAAAAAAGCCAGAAACTACTAGCAGTCAAAGTAACGAGCAAACAACACTGCACGCAAGCTTAACTTTTCTAACACTGCATACTATATATATGTAAGGCTAGAAAACAAGGTCCTAAATAAACGTGCACCTAAGAAATATCAATATTAATAAGAAACTAGCACACAGGATACCAAATGGAGAACAACAAGGGCCAACCAGTTCTCAACAAACTAATTTAACAAGCAAAAACACTACTAAACTATTCTAAACACTTGTAATACTATTTAGTAATAAGATAACTAGCTATAGAAATGGTAAGGTGATAATAAGACAAAAAAGTTTAAACTTAGCCACGGCCAAGCAAGAAGCACTTCTGAACTCGTAGACGCAGCAAACAAGATCTGGGGATTGTACTAGTGCACTATGGGATACCTACCTAGCCATGAGCCAACTAAGAGACTTTGAGCTTTTTAATAGACCGAGTCGGAGCAGAGGATTGGCTCCAAACCCATATGTAAGAATGAAGGCGAGATAGGACTACAGAACATCAATATTCTCCTTTATTAGAAAAATTTGGGAAGAAAACTGGCAGGTCAATGGATTGATTAATACTCAATTCCAAAACAACTTTGGGTAGAAAGAACAGGTTAGTCTGAAGTGACACTCTCTCTTTGTGGAAAACTATGTAAGGGTGTTTTACGCACAAAGCCTGTAATTCTGATATTCTTCTTGCTGAGGCAATTGCTACCAAGAATAAAGTTTTCCAAGACAAAAATTTCATATTGCAAGTGTCAGGAGGCTCAAAGGGAGCGCGAGTCTAAGTCTGTAGGACCAGCGTCAAATTCCAAGGTTCAATCGGCTCTTTGACGGGCAGTTTGATATGTGACACTCCCTTCAAGAAGGTTTTACAGAGGCAGTGAGATATTAAAAAGGAATCTTGTAAACTATTGTGAAAGTTTGAGATAGCTGCTAAGTGGACGTGAATAGTAGAAGGTGAAGCTCCTGAATGGGGTAAATTTTTTAAATGCTCCAAAACTAAACTAATCGAAGCTGAAAAGGGGTCTAGTCCTTTTTCTCAAGACCAAAACATGAATCTGTTCCATTTGCTAAGATAAATTTTCCTGGTGGATGGTTTAGGGGAAGCCAGAAGAATCTTTCGTACTGGAGAAGATAGATTACTTTGCCTGGCAATTACTGGAAGTGGTGGAACCAAGCTGTCAGCTTGAGGCTCGATAGCTTTGGATGAGACAATCCTTGTGGATGTGACAGTAATCCCAGAGTTGGATCCAGAAGTCATGGTTGGTGAATCGGGTAAGGCCAAAGGAAAGAGAACCAAACTTGTCAAGGCCAACCGGGTGCAATGAGGATTACTTTGGTTCTCAACTGAAAAGCTCTCTTTAGAAATTGTGGGATCAGACGAAAAGCATAAAGTAGTCCTGTGGGCCAATCATGTACTACAGCATCCCTTGAGGACTCCCCCGAGGGGGGATTAGGGTGAAGTAGCTGCTGTATTTGTGGTTGGTGGGAGACATGAATAGATCACAGCAAGACTGACCCCAGTGACTGAAAATCTCCGCCGCTATGACAGGATTGAGGGATCATTCGTAAGGCAGGAGAATGCATCTCTCAGTTTGTCCGCAATCATGTTGGAATCCCTGGGAATGTACATTGCTGTCAGAAAGTGGTTGGAAGATATCGCCCATTACCAAACTCTCATGGCATCTTGACACAACAGGTAGGATTTGGTTTCCCACTGTTTGCTGATATACCAGATGACTGACATGTCTGACTGGATAGCAATTGTCTCTGACTGGAAGACAAACTGGAATGCTTGCAATGCCAGAAGCACTGGCCTCAGTTCTAGCACATTTGATATGCAAGTTGGCCTCCACGGGGGACCAACTGCCTTGGACTGTCTTTCCCTGAAAATGCCCCCCATCAGGGATGCGTCCGTGGTCACCATGGCCTTGGGCTGAGAAGGGGTGACTCCATAATTCCTTTTCTGGCTTCATCCACCAATTCAAGTGTTGTTTGCAGTGGTTTGTTATGCAGATCAGAAAAGACATAGTGTGTGTTAAATGGGACAACTGTGATGCCAGGAGCCATTGTAGTAGGCTCATGTAGTCTTACTAAAGGAACTATAGTAATCGTTGATGCCAGTGATCCTAGTAGTTGAAGGACTGCATGAGCTGGGACTTTGTCCTGAGAGAGTATCACCTGGCATTGAGATCTTAGTCTTTGAAGCCTGTAAAGCAGAAGGGAGACCGGGCAAACCATGTGTCGAATGTCACCCCTATGAACTTTAGATTTTGAGTAGGAACCAGTGTTGACTTTTCTTCATTTATTGAGATCCCTAAGGATCCAAGTGTACTCCAAGGCAAGAAGCAGCAGATGCTTGGTAGGGGCGGTAAGGAGACAATCATCTAGATATGGAAACACCCGTAATCCTTGCAGTCTCAAGTGAGCTGTTACCACTGCCATACATTTGAACACTCTGGGGGCTGTGGAGTGACCAAAGGGCAGTGGCCGGAAGTGGAGAACTCTCTTGAGTGTTCATCCATTTTTATATGATAATACGCAGCCTGGAGATCTACCGAGCACATCCAGTCATCTTTCTCTAGAAACGGGAGAACAGATTGAACCGGGACCATCCGTAATTTTGTCTGTCTGACAAACTTGTTTAGTATGCCGAGTTCCAAAATTGACCTCCTGTTCCCTGTATGTTTTGGCACTAAAAAGAACCTTGAGTAAAATCTGTATTCTATCTGGTCTGGCAGGACTGTTTGGATGACTCTTTAGAAGCAGGTTTTGAATTTCTTGTGTTGCTGCATCCCATTGACTAGGTGGAATGTCGGGGATTTGCCATTGCGGCCTCGGGTAAAGATTGAAAGGGATGTGATAACCTCTGGTAATTATCGTCTGCACCCAAGAATCTGTCATTATGGAATGCCAGGCTAGGTGGTGCAGAGAAAATCACCCCCTGACTGCTTCCAGAGCAAGCAATTGGGCTGCTCTTCAGGAGTGCTGGTAGGGCTGTCCAGAGAAAGAATCTGTAGAACCTTGGTTATGCAGACCCCCTCTGCCTCAGGGAGAGTGTCTTTCTGATGAGTTCCCCCCTCTGTCCTGGGGGGGAACTCACCATGTGTGTCACGGAAAGGCCCTTGGGATTTTCTGAACCACATCTTTCCACTTCTCTGATTCCTAGAGTAGGATCATTGGGGAGTGGAAAAACATACGCCCACAGCCAACAGGGTCTTGTCGTCCTTTTCACACCTGGCTAATGTATCTTTAAGCTTTGGACCAAAAGACAGGAAGTGTCCCAGGGAGCACTGATGAAGGAAGACTTAAAAGGGTCCACAAAGTCACATGACGTCTCATGACAATGCCTGTACCTGCAGCTCTGGCCGCCCCTTCGGTAGTATGAGAAATCAACTGCATGGATGAATTAAATATGAATTTCAGGGTGGCAAGCTGTGAGGCAACTTTGTCATGTACCTCATCAGACACAGCTCATGCTAAGGTTCCTGAGAGTTCTGCAATCAGGTCCCTCTGGAGATGGATAAAGTGTGTCAACTAATTCAATGACCATATGACAAAGGTCGATGAAGCATACACCCACTTCAATAGTCTGTCCATCATCCGAGACTTGGTTTGCAGGATGGACAGCAGGACTCTCCTCAGCAAATTCCTTTCTAGTGGCCGCCACCACCATAGCATCTGCCAAGCCTTTGGACCAATGAGGGTGATCCTCTGGAGAGGGGGAGAGTATTTTATCCAGTCTCTGAGGGATTGGCTCAACAGTGTCAGGACCCACTGCAGAATGAGCTAGACTAATTCATCTGCAAGGGGTCACCCAGGAAGTAGAGGGTCAAGCATGGAAAGCCTGCAAGAATACAGATTCCTCAGAGGAAGGGTTGGTGGGCTTCCAGTCACCAAGCTGCTTTAAGATTTCTAATATGTCTCCAAAGGAGGCATCCTCAGAGGGTGACAGTGGGGGGACCCTTCCCCCTCACTGTAATCTGTATCTTTGGTAAGGGATTCCTCAGGGGAATCCATGTGCTTCCTCCTGCACAATTTCTTATGGGGTGGCTCTTCAGGGGGGCATCTGAAGAGGACTCCAAAAGAGAGGGTGCCCTGCGGTAAGGTATCTTGAGGTTCCCGTGCCCGATGTCCTAGCATAGTGGACTATGTCAGCTGTGGACCAGAAGACATGTATATGTGGCACTCCACAGCTGAAGGAACCAGCTATGAACTTGCTGAGCTGACTGCCTTCTCCATAACCTGGAAGGTAGGCCCGCTTGAAGAGGGATAGGAGCCTGGAACAGAGAGACAGACACCCTGAGAACTGGGGTCACACCCTGCTCCGAAGAACTCCCCTGGGAAGGAGCAAGAGAGGACTCAGAGCTGTCAAAGCAAAGTACAGTTGTGTACACTTACCATAAATGTAGATGTTAAGAGTGTATTCACTGTTGCAGTCATTACATTTGGTTATCTGCCTGCAGGTAGCCCTCAGCCGGCCTGAATATCAAAGTCTTGGATTCCTGGGTCAGATGCTGTCTCTTCTTCCATGACGTCAGGTCGTCAGGGGTACAAAACATGCAGCCGACACCATTACATCAGTTTTTCCTGCCCCAGATGTCAGGTGCCCCTATAATGGAAAGCAATTATATGTTAGATTACACCTCCAACAAAAGGCAAATACACCAGAAAGCTGAAATACACTAAACAAGAAGAAAAGTGTAGCCAAGAGAAGTCAGGGGGCTGGAGGGAGGGTAACCAGGACTTCAACAGTGAATACACTCGAACATCTACATTTATGGTAAGTGTACACAACTGTACTATGTTCTTCGTGTTTCACTGTTGCAGTCATTACATTTGGGTTGATTCCCAAAGCGAAGGAAGGTAGGAGGAAGTTAGAGAGCATTAGGACCAGCTATTAATAGGCATGTGGTAATGCTTGGTGAAGGTATGCGCAGAGCTCCAGGTAGCAGCTTCTAGGATGTCCCTGGAAGGGACACCTCAGAGAAAGGCTGTAGAGGTAGATGCAGCCCTGGTGGAATGTGATCTTCTCCCCTGTGGGGTGGGTTTTCCATGGTGCTCATAGCAGAAATGAATGCAATGGGCTATCCACTTAGAAATGGTTTGCTTTGAAATGGCCTTCCCCTCTGCCCCTGCAGCAAAGCCAAATAGCAGCTGTTCAGATTTTCTGAGAGGCTTAGTCCTGTCCAAATAAAATCTAAGTTGTCTGTGCACATCCAAAGAGTGCAGTATTCGTTCTCCTTTGTTTTGTGGATTTGGGAAAAAAGTAGGCAAATGGACTGATTAAGGGCCACACTAGACACCACACTGGGCATAAAGGAAGGATTGGTCCTGAGGGACACCCTGTCTGCATGGAAGATGATGAAGGGCTCTACTGCCATGAGGGCCTGTAATTCAGACACTCTTCTTGCTGAAGTGATGGCTAGAAGGAAGGCTGTTTTCCAAGAAAGGAATTTCAACTTTGCAGTTGCAGCTGGCTCAAAAGAAGGTAGAGTGAGCTTTTCCAATACAAAGTTAAGGTCCCAGGCTGGAGTAGGGGCTCTCCTGGGAGGTCTTAAATTTTTGGCCCCTATGAGGAATTGCTTTAGCAGGGGGTGACAGAAGAGGTGTGGTTCAGTATTATAATGTGCTGAAATGGCAGAGGCATGAATTTTAATTGACGAGAAGGAAAAGCCCTTGTGGAGCATCTCTGTTAAGTGCTGAAGAATATGCGTTAAGCTGAGCACCGTTGTGCCCATCCCCTGAGTCTGGCTCCAGGAACAGTATCTTTTCCACTTTTCAGCACAGGATTTTCTTGTACTAGGCCTCCTTGCCACCAGAATGACATCTAGCACCTGCTTACTGAGGGATGCTATTGGAGAGCTAAAAGAATTAGCCAGGCTGCAAGTTTCAGGGTTTGAAGCTGAGGGTGCAGAATCTGGCCCGCCTGCTGGGACAGCAGGGAAGGGGTCTGAGGCAGGTGCCATGGTTGTACCAGTGCTGGCGTGGCCATTATGGTGCAATCAGTATTGTCCTTGGTTTGTCCTGTTTGATCTTTAGCAGAACCTTCGAGGGGAGAGGCAGAGGGAGAAAGGCATAAACTGAGAGGCTTTCCCAGGTGAAGGACAGTGCATCCACTTTCCAAGCTTGACTGTGGGAAGTCCTTTTGCAGAATTTGTCCAATTGGTAGCTCTGAGGGGAGCCAAACAAGTTTATCTCTGGATTCCCCCATTTGTTTCTCAAAAGGTTGAATATCTTTGGTTCCAGTTTCCACTCGTGTGGGTCCATGTGATTTCTGCTTAGGTCGTCTGCCAGTGAATTTAGCTTGCCTGGCAGGAATTGAGCTTGTAGGTGAACTTTGTAGCTCAAGGTTGTGTTCCACAGAGCCATGGTTAGTCTGCAGAGAAGGTACGAGTGGGTTCCCCCCTGCCTGTTTATGTACCACATAACAGTGGTGTTGTCTGTCTTTACCAATGTGTCCTCAAAGAATGTGGTCCTTGAAGGCTGTCAGGGAATTCTGTACAGCTAACATTTCTTTTTGATTGATATGCAGGTGCATCAGACTCAGGTTCCATTTGCACTGAATGCACTGCCCTGCCAAGTGTGCCCCCATGCACAGTCTGATGCTCTGTTGTTAGGGTTTGGGAGGCAGGGAGTAGAGTGAATGGAAGCCCCTTGTTGTGGTAGCAGGCCTCTGCCTACCAAAGGAACTCTGTCTTTATACAAGGAATGATAGGAATCATTGATTCCAGGTCCTGAGAATGTCGACACCATAAGTTTTTTAGATACCATTGTAGTTTCCTCATATGCAGTCTTGCATATGAAATAAGTAGGATGTAAAAGGCCATGAACCCCAGGGCTTGCAGGATTTTCCTTGCAGATAGCTGGATCTCTGTGGCCAGTAGTTTGAAGTAGGCTGTCAAACTTGTTTCTCTGGCATGAGGTAAGCCATCTGGGAAGTTGTGTTCAAGCTTGCTCCCAGGAATACAATTTGTTGGCAGGGTACTAGATGAGATTTCTTTTTGTTTCTGGTGTACCTCAGTGAGGTTAGAAGTTTCTTTTCAAATTCCAGATGTTTTAATAGCATGTCCTGACTTTCTGCCTGAATTAGACAATTGTCCAGGTATGGATATATTTGAATATTTCTTTGCCTGCAAAATGCAATGACTGGAGCTAGACACTTTGTGAATACCCTGGGCGCAGTAGATAAGCCAAAGGGAAATGCAGAGAGCTGATAGTGCATGGAGCCTGGTCTGAAACGTAGGTATTTCCTGCAAGATTCCCTTATTGGAATGTGCAGGTAAGCTTCCTTTAAGTCTAAAGTTGCCAACCAGGCATCTTTGCCTAGCATAGGAAGCAGCTGTTGAAGTGATAGCATTTTGAATTTTGGGATTACCAAAAAGGTGTTAAGAATAGAGAGGTCCAGGATAGGACGTCAGGAGCTGTCTTTTCTGGGTACCAGGAAAAGTCTTGAGTAAAACCCTTGTCCCCTTTCTTCTGCTGGGACAGGTTGAATAGCCTGATACTTAGAAGAGAGAGAACCTGCTGTTGAGCCTCTGCCCACTGATTTGGGGGTAGGTCTGGCCAACCGTTTGGGGTTGGCAGGGTGTGGAAGTGGAATCTGAATCCTTGGAAAACTATATTTAAAACCCATTTGTCCTGGGTAATGAGTTCCCAGTTTTTTGCATGCAGGGCGATCTTTCCCCCTAAGGGAGCAGGCAGTTGAGCAGGGCTTGGAAGGTTTAAGGTTAAATCATTGTGACATTTTTCCATAAGGGGGTGTCTTACTACTTCCAGCTTTGGAAGTGGGAGCCCCCCACTGCTTAGGCCTGTAAGTACCGTGAGGCTGTAGCCTAGGTGGTCTGCTGTTCCTGGGTTTGGACTGAAAAGGCCTGGGAGAGACAGGAAAGGACCAATTCTTAGAAAGCAAATGCCTACTAAATCTGGGAGGCTGTACTTGCAAGAAATCTTTAACTGTTTGCATAGATCTAGCTTATTCCTCCATCTTTTTAAGGACTTCTGCTATGTTGCCAAACAGGCGGTCTTGGTTTAAGGGAGCATCCAGTAATTTAGCTTTAACATGATCTGGCAAATTTTGCTCCTTAAGCCAGGCATGCCTTCTAAGTACAGACCCAGTGACAGTAGCCCTGCAAGATGCTTCTAACGAGTCAAAACCACATTGCAAGGTATGTTTACCAACATGTTCGGCAGAATGCATTAAATCCTGTAATTCTTTTTTTTCAGCACAGTCAGGAATCAACATCATTTTCTGTTTAAGTAGTCCCATAATATGCTGCTGGTACTTTAACATATGAAACTGGCAGTTTAATGCCTTAATGGCCAAAGTAGCAGAAGTGTATACCTTCTTACCCCATCTATCCAAGGCCCTGGAATCTCTATCAGAGGGGGTAGGGTTTTTGGCAGAAGAAGCCTTAATGCCTTTAGGTCCTTGGGAAATGGTCTCTGGGTCCGCAGTAGGATTTTTGAAGAGGAACCTGTGAGAGTCAGGTACTCTGTAATACCTGTCAGGCTTCCTCGGAGCTGGAGGTGGTGCCAGGCTAGATTCCAAGAAGGCATCATCTACAATGTCCAAGACAGGAGGGATAGCTAAAGCCTGTGTTGAGGGAGAAGCAAGAATTCCCTAAGCCTCTTTTTGGAGTCAGAGTAATCCTGGCTTTCCCAGCGGAAATGCTCCCTAAGAGTGTGCAAGGTTTCACCAAAAGAAAAATATTCTTGAGGGGAAGCAGAGGGAATGGAATCCTCTGCATCAGAATCCTCATAGGTAGATAAGAGCAAATCCTGGTAATCAGAAGAAACAGAAATTTCAGAATCCTGATCAGAAGAATCAGAAGGAAAATAAGTTCTAGGTCTCTTAGAGGGCGAAGGCTGACTTCCCCTAATTAAAGTAATAAGGTCTTCAGCCATTCTTATAATTTGTTTTTTAGGCATATGGGCCTGACCATGCGGTTTGTACGTCAGATTTCTAGGCGTGGGTCGAGTTTTAGGCCTTAAAGAAGATGATGGTGTCGGTTTGAAATGCAAGTCAGTAGGCCTGAATACACCCTCAGAAGCTGGTGCCTGCACAGCGGCTCCTGACCCATCCAAGGTAGAGACATCCACAGGTTCCATAGTCAAAGAAGCATCTCGCAGCATACCGGACTCTGAATGGATCTCAGTAGAGGCCTGAGAATCTGAAGTAGCAGGTATCAGGGGCTGCGAAAGCGCCTGAGTACCGGCGAACTGGAGACTAACTTAACGGAAGTGTTGTCGGCAGCTTTGAACCTATGCGGTCTGTCTCTGTCTTTATCTTTACATTTTTTTTGGAATTTCGGTAGTCGAATGGCTTATCGAAGCCATTTCTGGATAGTTAAACTGAGTACCAAAATAATTTGCTGCAAAAATAAACCGACGACGAATAGTCCGGGGGTTAAATAAGGCACAAAACCGACAGGGAGGGACATTGTGGTCTGGGCCTAAGCAAGGAATGCAGTACGAATGAAAATCTTTGAGGTATTTGCTTTCCACAGGTATTACAATTGTTAACTTTTACTGACATTGGTTGAGAGCAAGAAAAAGGATCCCCAACGGGGTACTTAACTTTTTTGAAGACTTCGGTTCTGAAACTCGAAAATGAAAATTTCAGGAGTCGGCCGACCAGCACTTGCGAACTGCTTCTGCTTCGGGCACCGCACGACAAGAAAGACTGATGTAATGGCATCGGCTGTATGTGTTATACCCTTGACGACCTGACGTCATAGAAGAAGAGACAGCATCCGATGCAGGAATCCAAGACTTTGATATTAAGGCCGGCTGAGGGCTACCTGCAGGCAGATAACCCAAATGTAATGACTGCAACAGTAAAACACGAAGAACATCTGTAACCGTAGACATCGCCATAGAAAAAATGGGTGCTGTACTAGGGGTCACAGTGCTGACAGACTAGTGATAGTCTCGAGGGTGGGTTGGCTCTGACTGAGTCGTGGACCACGGGGTAGGCTCCAGAACTAAGGTAAGATCTATCACTGGAACCGAAAGTGGTGGCACCGGGATAGGTGTTGGCATAGAGGGCTCCAATACCAGCGGGCAGGTTGAGGGAGGAATATACGTTGGAGTCTTTGGAGAAAATTCCTCGGCCTCGGGTGGGAGGGAGGATTTAGAAGGAGTTTGGATTTCTTTGGCTGCCAGGAGCTGATCCACAAGTCTCACTACATTGAGCTCAGAAAGGTTCCTGGTAGAACGGGATGACATCCCCGATGGAGATTCAGGTCGATCAAGAAATGGGCTTAATTGTTGTCCAAGAAATGGATCGACAAACAGGGAATATCGGGTCCGAGCTAGAGTCTAGACCTTTGGCACCATGGTTGGAAGACCAGAAGGTTGTGTTGGGAGGGTATTGACCTGTATTGCAGGAGCGACTATTTTTGGTGCCAAGAGGGTCTGTGGCACTGTGGAAGTGGTCGGTACTGTAGGTATGGAAATCATTATCGGTTCCGTGGACAAGTACGGCAATGTGGATGGAGGTTTAGGCTGGGGTGCCGAGATCAGTGCAGATGTCAATTTTGCCAGTTTTGGTTTCGGTTCCATATGAACCTGGGCCTTAGTGGATTTCATTTCCAGAGAATGAGGAGAAGATGGTACTGACTGGCTTCTCTTCTTGGATTCATTTTTAGGAGGGGTTGAGACCTCTGCCTCAGATAAAGCTGCCAAGAGAGGGGTTTTTAGAAGACCCTTTAATATCAACTTATTCTTGCACTCAGCTAAGGTGCAGGCAATAAAGCCCTTACAGAGCTTGCATGGAAGTTGAACTTTTAAGTGGGGTACTCCTAGGCAATAGATGCAGGAAAGATGCCCATCAGAGTTAGGCATTTTCCTGCCACATTTATCTCACTGTTTGAAACCTGTTGTGCCTTTCTTATCTGCCATATTAGAAAGCCCAGTAGTCCACAATCCATAATATATGTAGTGAAAAAAACAGTGAGATAAAAATCCTGTCACAATTAGCTGTACAACACACACACAGACAAGGAAAAAGAAGTTTTTTTTTTTTAAAGTTACCAATGATGGTAGTTGAAGTATACGCAAAGGGTAAAAAGGTAGAAAAAGGAGGGAATACCATTGATGGTATTAGAAACTACCACAGAGGTAAGGTAGGGGCCCACACCACCAATGGTATGTAGAAATACCAAAAAGGGTAAGAAGGCAGGGAAAAAGCTCTCACATGCAGAGGGGAACTATATCTAAAAGTAAACAACAAGATAAAGAAAGGATTAGGAGAGAAACATCCCAAATGTTGAAGAAATATTATTGAGAAAACAAATCACTTAGCTGGAGAGCTGGCCTAATGTGCCTTGAAACTCTACGCAGCAAATGAGATCTGAGGAGAGGGGCACTAAGGGTAATCTTAGCTCAAGAGTTTTTTAGCAAGCTTGTTATAATGGCAGAGTCAGTTCAAAGGACGGAACAGAGACCCATCTGTCATGAATGAATGAAGATTAACAACATCAGATAAATGGTTTTGTACAATCAATCTGCAGGAAAGTCTCCAAGAATAGATAGTATTCCTTAAAATGTTTGGAAACTAGGAGGGAAGAAAGTGATAAAGATCTGGAAGGTTTTAACAGTATTTTAAAAGGCAGGGGAATCAGCATCCTGGAAGAACATTGTGATGGCTGTAATACCAGAAGATGGTAAAGACCCACCAGCCCCAGCTTTACTTAGATACATTTCAATTTTAAATCATGATTCTAAATGTTTATGTCTATAATAGCTAAAAGAATGTCAAAGGTGTTGCCAAAATTGATAGATATTGATCTATGTGGTTTTGTAGAGGGGAGGCAAACATTTGACAACATTAACAGAGCAATGATGAACCAGAGGGAAACAGATTGTAAATTGCTGGTGGGTCCTGATGCAGAAAAGCATTTGCATTCCCTGGTAAAATAATAAAGTTAATTAGGGGGATATATGAGTGATTAGAGGCAAAAATAAAGTGGAAGGGTTACTTTCTGACAAGTTGAGTCTGAACAGAGGAACCAGGAAGGGGTGTCCTAGTTCCCAATTTTATTTGTGTTATATTCAGAGTCATTGGCAAAGAAAATAAGGGACTCATAAATTCAAGGATATAGTTGGTATAGTAGTCAAAAATGGCTTTATTTGTAGACACTATTAGTCTGCACCTGATGAAATCTGAATAGGACATCTCAGTGTAGTGGAACATCTTGAGACTGTTCAGGTCTTTTTGAGTTGCATGGATTAAAAATGATTCTGTTATGGCAGTTAAGAATATGTTGGAAGAGACTACACAAAAACACAAAAATTGAGAAACCAGAAGCTCTTTTTACAGATATAGATAGCAATATACAAAGCAGTAAAATTTTTTAGTCCCTTAGGTTTTATGTACAGGTCAGGCATATTTTTATCAACCAGAAGAGAAGTTATGGACAGTAATTAATAGAGTTGAAGAATTTTATCTGCGGGGCAAGGGTCAAATGGGATAAACTGATCCTTTCAATAGAATAGGGTGGTTTAAGATTACCTGATTTGAAGGGATATTTTAGAACTAGACAGTTAAGGCTCATATACATAGCCAAGCAGAAAAATATAATTCAAAGTGGAAAAGGATTATGTTGAAGCAGGTGGGAAATTCAAGAAATAAGGAGAGTGGGATTTTGGATGCAGATCCTTCAAGAGGATAACAGCAGCTAATCAGTATTCTAATAACTAAGCCAACATGTGAATGAAGACTGGAGATTTCGCTAGTAGGAATGACCACAATTGGGGTAAAGTGAATAGGCAAGATGGGGCGGGAATTTACTGGACACAAAATGGCTGCAAATAACTAGAGAGGTAAAGGTAATAGAATGGAAAGAAGTTAAGAAGACATTTGGACTGCAGCCTAAAGACTGCCTTCCCTATCAGGGATTGATATCTGTGTACAGGTAAAGAGCAAGGAATCCTAAGTGAAAGATCTGCTCTGGTAGAATGTTTAACTGACTCTATAAGAGAAGCTGCTGTTAAAAGGGATAACTAGTAGGGCATATAAAATACAGCACGATAACTATAGGAATCAATCAGAGGATGTTAGAAAAGATAGGGAAGAGAGTGGATAAGTAATTCACAAGGAAACAATGGGAGGACACATGTATGGCTCCTAGGATTTTTGATTGGAAGTGTTTGCATAGATATTTTATACCCAAAGCAGACTCCAAAGAATGTTTCTTCAGATAGATGGTAAATGTTGGAGGTACGATGGGAAACGAAGCGGTAACTGGAAGCATATGTTTTGGGAATGTAATGAGTTGGTAGATATTAAAAATTCCCTAAAAAGAGTACTCTGTCAGAAATATTGTGTGAGCAAATGGGTTTAACTAAGTGGAATACAGAATCTGAACTGTCTAGGCATAAATTCTTGTTCACTTTAATTCTGGTGGCTGCTGAAAAAGCAATTACGAGACAATGGATAACAAAGTCTAAACTAACTGTATTTTAAGTAATGAATATTGTAACAGAGCTAAAAGAACAGGAAGTGGGATCTTTAGAAAAGGGTAGGAGCAAATTACATAAAAAAATTAAATTGTGTGAATAATACATGCAGAATGTTTTGATGGAAGAATAAGGTTTAAGGGAAGGCAGGAAATGCTCACTTTATGTAATGCTGAATTGAATATATGTGACACAATGTTTGCATCTGGGAATACGTTAAAATGGTCTGTTTTCTTTTATATAAATTTATGTTTGCTTATGTCTTATATGACTACTTTTAAAAAAAGAGTTGGAAGTGTACATCTGAAAAGCTCGCATACCACGATAAGTAGAACATGAAGAACATGATGTTTAGTTTAAAATATACATAGTTAAATTATGGGTTAAATGTTTATTTGTTTGTCTGTTAAAATGTTTTAAGAAGCTAAATAGTGAAAGGGCTAAAATGACTAGGGTGCTAGGAATAGTGAACAAAAATATAAGGCAAAGTATTTCAGCTATAATACAGCATAAGTTTAAGGATTTTTCTTCTCAGAATGTAAAGGGATTGTCAGACAATGCTAAACTTATGGAGATAACTCAAATAAGAATATGTAGACCCCAAGTTAGTATGTTGTAAGAAATATGATTAAGTAAGGCAAAAAACAATGCAATTATGAGAAAAGGATTTAATGATCAAGTAGAAAGGATCAAAATGTAGTGTCCAGCTCTTCCAATTTAGGTTCTGGACTGCTCTGTAACTTCCACTGTCTGTCACGTTTTTATTATATATATATATATATATATATATATATATATATATATATATATATATATATATGTATGCATAATTTTGTTATAAAACAAGAAATAAATTTTAATTACATCTCCACAATGTTGTTCTGTTATTTTAAGTTTATTTGCAAGACACAGTTGCAAACAATATGCGGACATCGTACATGTATTCCATCCTTCTGTAAACAGTAGTGTGAGTTAAAAATAATAATACTCTCGATAAATTATGGGTTGTCTACATACAAATAAAAACAGATTTACTTGCCAATCCACTGAGAATGTAATAGAGAGGAAGACACGCTGAAATGGGGTGACTGAAAATCGAATTCAGAGTGAACTTCTGAAATAACTAGAAAACTCAATAAATCTTGTAAAGACTTATTTTATTTGGCTTGGTAGGTAAAAGTCGTCTCCCACAGACAAAAAAGTAAACAGGTACTTTGTGTTACCCTCAAATAACTGCTGCTACATTCTTCTGTTACTAAGGGGCACAATTCACTCTCAGCAACTGAAGTTGATATCTATTTTCCCCACACACTGTTTAACATCATCATTATGCATTACACGAAAATGCTAATTCAGAAATAGGACTAGGCACATGCCTCAAGGTGGGACACAGAGGCGCTCTTTTCAAAGTTTTACATCATTTTTTCATGAAAAGCAAAAGAAACATTGAAAACTAGAAGCTAGAGTGCCTACTGAATCCTGACAAGTTTCTGCAAGCTAGTTACAGGTACAGAGGTCCTGTGCACTTGATCTTTAAAGATGGATTTGTGGATGAATTCCAGGGAGCCAGGAAAAAGAGGAATATTAATATTTTCTGGAGAAAGGATGCCAAAAGAAATAGATGAAGTGAAATGAAAATAGACCCAGGAGGCAGACATGTAGCAATCAGGGATTCTTGGCAGGGAGATGGGTTTAACACCTGTCCCTCACTGTCAGCCACAGTCCCTCTTTAGGCAGATGCACCCAGAAAAAAAAAGCAAATGTCCTGAGATTTTAGGACAGAAACATTTCCTACGTTTTCTTTAGCAGTATATGAAACACCTAAATGCTACATGAAATAGCATAAGCAGTTCAAATGCTGAAAGAGTAAGCTTTTATTTGGGCAAAAAAGTGAAGTTCTGTACTTTGCACTGGTTGTGGGT
Source organism: Protopterus annectens (assembly GCF_019279795.1). Classification (NCBI taxonomy): domain Eukaryota; kingdom Metazoa; phylum Chordata; order Ceratodontiformes; family Protopteridae; genus Protopterus; species Protopterus annectens. Next base: position 808,159,399 of record NC_056743.1, read on the forward strand.
ATGTTTTATCTTGCAAAATTTCATGTTTCTACAAAAATGTCCCACTTTGGACATTTGAAAAGGTGGCAACCCTACAGGGAGGTAGAATTACACTGGGCAGTATTTATGTCCACCAGAAATAAAGAGGGAATTGAGTAATGTATTAAACTTATGTTTTTTTTTTCCTCCAGGGTGTTTTAATAACAGTGGGAATTGGAGCATAGTTACAAATAAACAGGATGTAGACAGTGGACCTAGGAAGCAGGCAGTAACCCCAGGAGGGGCATTTTTGAAAAGCTACTTTACAATATATTTGTACAAGGGACGTAGTAGATTGCTGTAACAGGAGAGGCTTTGCATTTTATTCACAGAGGCATGCTTCTTTAAATTGGACAGGATATATATTACTAAGGGGCATGAATATCTTGTAAGTGATTCTAATTCTTGTCCACTGACCTGGTCTGACCATGCAGCGGTAAGTATACAACTCATTTCAAGGGTCAATGCTGTTAGGAACAGATTTTAAAGCAAAGACTGCAGCAGATAAGCAGATAATGGTCCATGAATCATAGTGAGAATTTGAAGATTAAGCTGCAGACAATGGGAGGGAAGGGGAGACCCAAGGAACAGAAATAGAAAAGCTGAAGAGAAGGAGATTGAGAAAGGATTATGGCACAGAGTTGTGTGACTTTATACTTGCATCAATTAGATATTTCTTTTTTCAAAGCTCCATGAAAATGCAGAACGTTTTGGTCCAAAACTGAAAACCTCAAAGGTGAAAAGCAATGTAATAAAAAATAAAATGTGAAATGGCAGGGCAAATAAATATGGATTCAAACCATGCTGCAACAATACTATGTGAATATTGTCAGGGTTTACATGGTGGGCAGCAGGTATGATGTGACTGGAACAAGAATGTGGGGAAGATTGTGGAAGGTTTGAACTTGCCAACAATTTCAGAACAGGAGGCCAAAGACCTCTTAGTGCTATTACACTAGAAGTAAAAAAAAAAGTATTAAGTCAAGCTACTGGCAAATTCTCAGGGAATGATGGGATATTAAATGAAATATGAAAATGGGGGTGTGAGGTGTAGATAGAAGTTTGGATTCAGATCTTTAATAGAATCTTAATAAATACAAAGAAGCTGACATCCTGGAATAAGGCAATATTAACTATATTAAAAGAGGGTACAGAACCATTGAAGGCCATATTTTATATGCCACTTTCAATACCGAATCATGATTACAAGACATTTCTGTCCATCATAGCATGTAGAATGGTCAAGATCATAAATAAACTGTGGACGTCCAAGATGGCTGCACATTGAGTAACAGCTTAATCTCAGCTCTCCCATTCTAAAACAGAAACTCAGAAGAGAGAGCCAGTAAATTTGTATTTTTGGGTAAATTTCAGTAACTGGCTAGTAAGTGCACTGCCTGGATGCCAGCAAAAAAGAAATTCAGAGAACCTGAAAGAAAATCAATCAAAAAATGTGAGTAAAAAAGACTGACTGGGAAGAATACTGCAGTTGTTCAGGAAAAAAAAGCAATTCAATCACCAGCTTTGATGCAAGACATGACTTCCAGTAACCTAGAGAAAAAAATAAGTCAAATGTACTCAGAGCTGATTAAAAACAAATGAAACACTGATGAAGTATATCAACTCAAATACCAAAAGGCTGGAAAAAATGGAAGAAGCTTTAAGCAGATATTCAGATGAGGTGATAAAACTGTGGAAGATTCAGAGGATGAAATTTAGAAAAAGCTAGCTGAATATGAAACTGCTCAAGAAGAGACGTTTCCAAGAAAAACAGAATTAGAGGCTAGAGTATGTAGGGAAAATCTGAGATTTTCTGCTGTACCAGAGAACTGGACAGAAAAAACTACTAATTTTATGAAAGCACAAATAAACAACTGGACTGGTATTCCACTGCAGGAGGTGTTAATTGAAAGGGTACATTGTGTGTAGTTCCAAACCTAGTCATAAGAAAGCAACCTAGACCTTTAAAAGTAAAGATGTAATCCTACCAGCAGAAGCAGCTGACTCTGACAAAACTGTGGCAGAAGGACAAAGTGCTAAAGGTGGGAGACAGTAGAGTGTTTGTGGAAAATGATTACTTACTGTATATCAGGCAGAAGAGGAGTAAATTTATTCCACTAATCTGGTAATCTCGAGAAGCAGGCATGAGATCAAACTGCTGTACCCAGTTATCTTGATTTCTTTCCTGGAGGGACAAAATCATTTTTTGATGCAGAACATGCTAAGAATGAAATACAAAAGTTTGTCCAACAAAGAGTGAGCTGTGAAACAGAAGATTCAGCTTCTTGTTCTTTTGGTAATAAAGCGCATAGAGAGACTATGCCAGTGAAACCTTTTCCAATGTTTCAACAGAAAAAGGCACAAGAATTGACTAGAAGAACCGAGAGTATGACAGAAATAAAGCACAGACTATAGGAGATGGAGATAAATAGGAAGTAAATCAGCAACTCGGAAATTGACAATGAATGTGGGATTACAAAGCATTAATTATATTTGTGAATCATGACAGAACAAGAAAACCTGGAAATACTGCACTTTTTTTTCACTTTGTTAAACTTGTAGTGGACTCTAAATCATATGGCCTACTTCATATCATTAATGTTTGGAAGAATACTTAGAACAGAGTAAGAGGAGAGAGAGAGTTAACTGTAAGGAAAACAAAATTGTGTTCTTAACAGTAGTATTTTTATAATACATTATATAATCTGCATGCTATAAAGTAAAGCTTTTTCAGTTATTTAATTGTAATGGGGGTACTAAGGTAAAATAGGTACCCCTGTTTTTGTTTTCTTCTATTCTCTTTCTCCTTGTTCAGTTTTAAGAATTGTAGGCACTAAAATATAAAAAAAGTAGAAAAGTTTGGTCAAAAGAGCACGATACAAGAAAAAGTGATGTGCTTTTCTCATTCTTCCATAGGGAAATGACTGGATTAAGGCCCTTGGCTTGATCGAGTAACAAGTTTTAGAAAAAAGCAAATACGTAACAAAAAAAAAAAAAAGAACATTGAATATAATAAAGCTTTCCTCTAGCAAATAAATAAATGCTTGTAGAAGCAATTCTGTATCTGGTTTTCATGTGTCCATACAGACAGTCTGATAAAGAATACTTTCAATGGCTAGGATATAATGTTTTCTGAAAGCATTCAAATGTTATCCCAATCTAGGAGGGCAATAAAGATAAGACAAAGCAGACAGCACTTAGTAGAAGCACAGGCTGTACCATGCATCTCTGCATGGATAACCTTCCTTTAGGTTACCCAAGTCTGAGGTTGTGGCTGTCAGTTGGGGACAATTGTTCCTATTAGGAGGGTAAAACTTCAAACTTTATTAGGGGTGCATTTGTTTTTTTGTTTGAGGGCTTTCAATAAAACAAATAGTTTTGTAAGACGTCATAGGCTCAAGTGGATACAAGAAACAACTGTATAAAAGATAAACCTGCCAAATATTAGTATATGCATGTAACACAAAAGCTGGAACTAAAAAAGCTGTTACAAATAAAAGGTGGGAATACATTTTTAATATAATGACTCTCTCTATAATATCTTCAAATGTTACTGGTCTCACAGATATATACAAAAAAAGTAGTAGTGAACTATTAAAAAATGTAAAGTGCAAATAGCTATGGTACAGGAGACACATTTGGAAAGAAATGAACATGTGAATTTGATAAAGAAAGGTTTTCAGTGTGTTTTTTTTCCCAGCAGGATACATAGGACAACGGAAAATGGAGTACTTGTATTAACTGCAAGAGGAGCTCCAGTAGTGATAGAAGAGGGTCAAAAGAGATAATAATGGTAGATTTGTAGTACTAAGGAACTACTGGCAAGGGAGTAGGATTACACTGACATCTATTTATATTCCACCTAAAATTGCTATAATGGAGCTTAAGAAAATTCTGGGAGAAATAATCAGCTTTCAGCAGAGTATAGGTGGGGACTGGAATTTGATTTGCAGCAGTGAAGATGTGTCTAGGGGGGCAGAAAAGAAAATATAACAAAGGAGGGTAGATTTTTGAAGAAATGTATGAAAATATTTGGCATGGAAGATGTGAATTCAGTAGTAGGAGTTTGGAGTGAATTTACATATTATTTCCCAAGATACAAAAACTGGGCTAGGCTAGACAGAACTTACATTTTGCAGGAACGCATGCATTTAATTGAAAGTTTTGATATGCATCCATTTACTATTTCAGATCATGTGCCAACAATAACCAAAATAAAAATGAGACACTGGCACTTTTCCACCTATCTTTTGAAAAGACAGGAATTTATGGAATGGGTAGTTGGAGGTGTATTGGAGAAGAAAGAGGTAATTGGAAACATTTTCTGGGAGCATAATGAGTTGGTAGACTTTAAAGATTCCCTGCAGACTACTCTGTCAGAGGTGCTGGGTGAGCAAATTTGTGTAGGTGAGTAAATTGATGTAACTAAGGAAATTTTTTTTCAGCTATGATACAGAATCAGAATTGCTTACACATTGTAAGGCCTTGCTGAGTCTAATTATGGTGGCTGCCAGAAAAGCAATTACTAGAAAATGGAAATCAAAGTCTAAATCAACTATACTAGAAGTAGTGAATATAACAGAGATAAAACAACTGGAATTGGGATATTTAGAAAAGGGTAGGAACAAATTACATAGCAAAATGGGAATTGTGGGAACAATACATGCAGAGGAGAAACAAGGTTTAAAAGAAGGCAGGATTTGAATGAGTTATTTGACTGAAAATGCCTGGACTGATAAGTGATGTATTATGTTTGCAATTAACATTATGTCACTATTGTTTGCTTTCATTTATATAAATGTATATTGCCTATGTCATACGTAATAATTTAATAATGATGTTTCTTGTTTAGAAAAAAAAAAGATCATGTACAAATTTATAAAGCAAGACCTGTGCATGTCTGCAGCAGGCAAACAAGTGACAATGTACTTAGAATGCATATGATTCAAGAAGAAGCAGAATCAAAGATGTAGAAACCCCCTTTGATAAAGGCTGCATTAAGACTACTTGTGGGAATTTCTTAGGAAGTTTAGATTTTCCAGAAAACTATATGTGCTAAGAAACATATATATCAAAGTACCAACGAAAAAGTGAAACTGAATGGGAATGTAACACATGGATTTTAGTTAGGCAGAGATAAAAGACAGGAGTGCCCAATCTTAATTGTTTCGTATAGGGAACAATTGGGGTAAAAGCTGGTTAAGTAATATACAAGGTCTTAAAAAGGAACAACAAGCAGGAAAAAATGTCAGTTTTCATTGATTATATAATGTTGCATTTAATTAACCCATAAGAGAACATAGCTAGGCTTTTCACATATTAAAATAATTTGCATATATTTCAGGCTGCAAGGTCAACAAGGACAAAACTAAGGCAATTTTAATGAATTATGCCCCAACATGTGATCTAGTGAAATTATATATTTTCTTATGAGGACATTATAAAATGAACAAGCTAGGTACATGGATTTCTGGGAGAATTAGAGACTCTCCTAGGGAACCCTGGATGGAAAACAAAAGTAAGATTTTAAAATTAATAAAAAGATGGAAATTATTTTCTTTGGATGTGGATAATAAGATAAAGGTTCTGAAAATGTTTGTGGTACCACTGATATTATGTGGGAACAGACTTTTCTAAATGACATAGAAGATAAAGAATTGGTAATAATGGAAAAACAAAATTCATTTGGGATAATAAAAGGATGAGAGTAAACTGGGAAAGATGATTTTGTCATTTGAACAAGGTGGCCTAGATTTGAAAGGGTACTATAAAGCCACACAAGTGAAACTGGCATATTTACTCCAAAATGATGAAAGCATGTGATATGTTTACAGAGAACAGGTGAGGTCCCCCTCTCTGATGGACCTACTGCATATCCACAAAACAAACAGCACCAGAATTACCTGTTCTAAAGACTTAAACCTTGCCTGTGATACAAATAGGACCTGCCGGAGAGATCAGAGACTAACCAGTCTATAGAACTGGCTCTCCATCCATGTGAATCAGAGTTCCTCCCTAACCCAAGTGCAACTTGGGCAACTGGATGAGAAAAGTACAGTTGTGTACACTTACCATAAATGTAGATGTTCGAGTGTATTCACTGTTGCAATCATCACATTTGGGTTATCTGCCTGCAGGTAGCCCTCAGCCGGCCTGAATGCCAGACTCTTTGGATTTCTGCGTCGGATGCTGTCAATTCTTCCCTGATGTCAGGTCGTCAGGGGTATAAAACATGCAGCCAATGCCATTGCATCAGTTTTTTCTTGCCCCAGATGTCAGGTGCCCCCACAATAGGAAGCAAGTATATGGTATGGTACACCCCCATGAAAAAACAAATACACAAGAAAAAATAAATGTACCAACAAGAAGGAAAGGTAGAGCCAAGAGAAGTCAGGGGGCTGGAGGGAGGGTAACCAGGACTGCAACAGTGAATACACTCGAACATCTACATTTATGGTAAGTGTACACAACTGTACTATGTTCTTCGTGTTTCACTGTTGCAGTCATCACATTTGGGTTGATTTCCAAAGCTAAGAAAGGGAGAAGGAAGTTAAACAGCATTAGGGCCAGCTATTAAGCCATGCAAGACTGCAGTGGCAAATCCAGCTCTGGATTTAGAAAAGATAGGCATGTGGTAATGCTTGGTGAAGGTATGTACAGAGCTCCAGGTAGCAGCTTCTAGGATGTCCCTGGTAGGGGCTCCTCTGAGAAATGCCGCAGAGGTAGATGCAGCCCTGGTGGAATGTGATCTTATCCCCTGTGGGGTAGGTTTTCCATGGTGCTTGTAGCAGAAATGAATGCAATGGGCTATCTATTTGAAAATGGTTTGCTTTGAAATGGCCTTCCCCTATGCCCCTGCAGCAAAGCCAACTAGCAGCTGTTCAGATTTTCTGAGAGGCTTAGTTGTCCAACTAGAATCTAAGTTGTCTGTGCACATCCAGACAGTGCAGTATTCATTCTCCTTTGTTTTGTGAATTAGGGGAAAAAGTAGGCAAATGAATGGACTAATTTAGGGCCACATTAGACACCACCTTGGGCATAAAGGAAGGATTAGTCCTGAGGGAAAACCTGTCCGCATGGAAGATAATGAAGGGTTCCACTGCCATGAGGGCCTGTAATTCAGACATTCTTCTCGCTGAAGTGATGGCTAGAAGGAAGGCGGTTTTCCAAGAAAGGAATTTCAACTCTGTTGTTGCAGCTGCCTCAAAGGGGGGGGGGGGCAGAGTGAGCTTTTCCAATACAAAGTTAAGGTCCCAGGCTGGAGTGGGAGCTCTCCTGGGGGGGTCTTAAATTTTTGGCCCCTCTAAGGAATTGTTTTAGCAAGGGGTGAGAGAAGAGGGGTGGCTCAGTATTATAATGTGCTGAAATGGCAGAGGCATGAATTTTAATTGACTAGAAGGATAGGCCCTTGTGGAGCATTTCTATTAAGTACTCTAGAATATGAGGTAAGCTGGGCACCGTTGTACCCATCCCCTGAGCCTGGCTCCAGGAACACTATCTTCTCCACTTTTCAGCATAGGATTTTCTAATACTAGGCCTCCTTGCCTCCAGAATGACATCCAGCACCATGCTTACTGAGGGATGCTAGAGGAGAGCTCAAGGAAGTAGCCAGGCTGCAAGGTTCAGGGTTTGAAGCTGAGGGTGCAGAATCTGGCTCACCTGCTGGGACAGCAGGGAAGGGGTCTGAGGCAAGTGCCATGGTTGTAGCAATGTCATACTGCGCAAGAGGGGGTACCAGTGCTGGCCTGGCCAGTCTGGTGCAATCAGTATTGTCCTTGGCTTGTCCTGTTTGATCTTTAGTAGAACCTTCGAGAGGAGAGGCAGGGGGGAAAAGCATAAACCGAGAGGCTTTCCCAGGTAAAGGACAGGGCATCCACTTTCCAAGCTTGACTGTAGGGAGTTCGTGTGCAGAATTTGTTCAATTGGTAGTTCTGAGGGGAGGCAAACAGGTCTACCTCTGGAGTCCCCCATTTGTTCCTCAAGAGGTTAAATACTTTGGGTTCTATTTTCCATTTGTCTGGGTCCATGAGATTTATGCTTAAGTTGTCTGCCAGTGAATTTAGTTTGCCTGGCAGGAATTGTGCTTGTAGGTGTACTTGGTAGCTCAAGGCTGTGTTCCACAGAGCCATGGCTAGTCTGCAGAGAGGGTACGAGTGTGTTCCCCCCTGCTTGTTTCTCTACCACATAATTGTGGTGTTGTCTGTCTTTACCAATATTTGTCCTGAAAGAATACGGTCTTTGAAGGCTGTCAGAGCATTCTGTATAGCTAACATTTCTTTTTGATTGATATGCAGGTGCATCTGTCTTGGGTTCCATTTGCCCTGAACGCACTGCCCTGCCATGCGAGCCCCCCACGCATAGTCTGATACATCTGTTGTTAGGGTTTGGGCAGCAGGGGTTAGAGTGAAAGGGAGTCCCTTGTTGTGGTAGCAGGCCTCTGCCCACAAAAGGAACTCTGTCTTCATACAAGGAATGATAGAAATCAGTTTCCAGGTCCTGAGAATGTTGACACTATAGGCTTTTTAGATACCATTGGAGTTTCCTCATATACAGTCTTGCATATGGAATTAATAGAATGCAAGAGGCCACGAACCCGAAAGCTTGCAGTATTTTCCGATAGCTGGGGTTTTGTGGCCAATAGTTTGAAGTAGGTTGTTAAATAAACTTGTTTCTCCGGAGTGAGGAATGCCATCTGGGAAGTTGTGTTCAAGCTTGCTCCCAGGAATACAATCTGTTGGCAGGGTACTAGGTGAGATTTATTTTCGTTTATGGTGTACCCCAGTGAGGTTAGAAGAGTCTTTACGAATGCCAGATGTTTTAAAAGCAAGTCTTGGCTTTCTGCCTGAATCAGACAATCACCCAAGTATGGGTATATCTAAATATTTCTCTGCTTGCAAAATGCAATGGCTAGAGCTAGACACTTTGTGAATACCCTGGGCGCAGTAGATAAGCCAAAGGGAAGTGCAGAGAACTGATAGTACATGGAGCCTGCCCTGAAGTGTGGGTATTTCCTGCAAGATTCCCTTATTGGAATGTGCAGGCAAGCTTCCTTTAAGTCTAAGGTTGCCAACCAGGCATCTTTGCCTAGCATAGGAAGCAGCTGTTGAAGTGTTAGCATTTTGAATTTTGGAATTACCAAAAAGGTGTTTAGAATAGACAGGTCCAGAATAGGATGCCAGGAGCTGTCTTTTCTTGGTACCAGGAAAAGTCTTGAATAAAAACCTTGTCCCCTTTTTTCTGCTGGGACAGGTTGAATAGCCCTGATACTTAGAAGAGAGAGAATCTGCAGTTGGGCCTCTGCCAACTGATTTGGGGGTAGGTCTGGCCAACTGTTTGGGGTTGGTAGGGTGTGGAAGTAGAATCTGTATCCTTGGAAAACTATATTCAAAACCCATTTGTCTTGGGTAATGAGTTCCCAGGTTTTTGCATGCAGGGCGAGCTTTCCTCCTAAGGAAGCAGGCAGTTGAGCAGGGCTTGGAAGAGATAAGGTTAAGTCATTATGCCATTTTTCCATATGGGGGTGCCTTACTACTCCCTGCTTTGGAAGTGGGAGCTCCTCACTGCTTAGGCCGGTGTGTAGCCTGAGACTGTAACCTAGGTGGTCTGCTGTTCCTGGGTTTGGAATGAGAGGGCCTGGAAAAGGCTGGAAAGGGCCAATTCTTTGAAGACCAATGCCTACTAAATCTGGGAGGCTGTACTTGAAGGAATTCTTTAACAGTTTGCATAGATTTAGCTTTTTCCTCCATCTTTTTGAGGACATCTTCTGCTTTGTTGCCAAACAGGTGGTCCTGGTTTAAGGGAGCATCCAGTAATTTAGCTTTAACATGATCTGGCAAGTTTTGCTCCTTAAGCCAAGCATGCCTTTCAAGCACAGACCCAGTGACAGCAGCCCTGTAAGATGCTTCTAAAGTGTCAAAACCATATTGCAAAGTATGTTTACCAACTTGTTCTGCAGAATGCATTAAATCTTGCAATTCTTTGTGTTCAGCACAGTCAGGAATCAACATCATTTTCTGTTTAAGTAGTCCCATAATATGCTGCTGATACTTTAACATATGAAACTGGCAATTTAAAGCCCTAATGGCCAAAGTAGCAAAAGTGTATACCTTCTTACCCCATCTGTCTACTCTATCAGAAGGGATAGGATTTTTGGCAGCAGTAGCCTTAATGCCTTTTGGTCCTTGGGAAGTGGTCTCTGAATCTGCAGAAGGATTTTTGAACAGGAACTTGTGAGAGTCAGGTACTCTGTAGTACCTGTCAGGTTTTCTGGGAGCTGGAGGCTAAGTGTCTGGGGTAAGGCTAGATTCCAAGAAAGCATCATCTACAATGTCCAGAACAGGAGGGATAGCTAAAGGCTTGTGTTGAGGCAGGAGTAAGAATTCCCTAAGTCTCTTTTCGGACTCAGAGTAATCCTGGCTTTCCCAGTGGAAATGCTCCCTAAGAGTATGCAAGGTTTCACCGAAAGAAAAATCTTCTGGAGGGGAAGCAGAGGGAATGGAATCCTCTGCCTCAGAATCCTTATAAGTAGATAAGGGCAAATCCTGGTAATCAGAAGGAGCAGAAATGTCAGATCCCTGATCAGCAGAATCAGAAAGAAAATCAGTTCTAGGTCTCTTGGAGGAGGAAGGCGGGCTTCCCCTAACTAAGGTAATAAGGTCTTCAGCCATTCTAAGCATTTGTTTTTGAGGCATATGGGCCTGAGCCTGCGGTTTGGTAGTCGGTTTTCTAGGCGTAGTGCGAGTTTTTGGCCTGAGGAATTCAGAACTTCTGGATGGAAATGATGGCATCGGTTTAATATGAATGTCTGTAGGCCTGAATACTCCCTCAGAAGCTGGTGCCTGCACAGCAGCTCCGGACCCATCCAAAGTAGAGACATCTGCAGGTTCCATAGTCGAAGAAGCATATCGCGGCATACGGGACTCCAAATCGGTCTCAGTAGAGGCCTGTGAATCTGAAGTAGTGGGTATCAGGGTCTATGAAAGCACCACACTGAGTACTGGGGGACTGGCGACTAGCTTAACGGAAGCGTCATTGGCAGTTTTGGACCTATACAGTCTGTCTCTGTCTTTATCCTTACGTTTTTTTTTTGGAATATCGGTAGTCGGGTGGCTTACCGAAGCCATTTCTGGATAGTTATACTGAATACCAAAATAATTTGCTGCAAATATAACCCGACGACGATTCCATTCCCTCTGCTTGAATAAGGCACAAAACTGACAGCGAGGGATGTTGTGGTCTGGGCATAAGCAAGGAATGCAGTAAGAATGAAAATCTTTATGAGATATTTACTTTCCACAGGTAATACAATTGTTAACTTTTACTGACATAGGTTAAGAGCAAGAGATAGGATCCCCAATGGGGTACTTAACTTTTTTGAAGACTTTGGTTCTGAAACTTGAAAAGGAAAATTTCAGGAGTCAGCTGACTGGCACCTGTGAACTGCTTCTGCTTCGGGCACCGCGCGGCAAGAAAAGACTGATGTAATTGCGTTGTTTATACCCCTGATGACCTGACGTTATGGAAGAAGAGACAGCATTCGATGCAGGAATCCAAGACTCTGGAATTCAGGCCGGCTGAGGGCTACCTGCAGGCAAATAACCCAAATGTGCTGACTGCAACAGTGAAACACGAAGAACATCTGACAGCGAGGGACGTCGTGGTCTAGGCCTAAACAGGGGATGCACTAAGAATGAAAATCTCTATGAGGTATTTGCTTTCCACAGGTAAGATAATTGTTAACTTTTACTGACATCGGTTGTAGCAAGAAAAAGGATCCCCAATGGGGTACTTATCTTTTTTGAAGACTTCGGGTCTGAAACTCGAAAACGAAAATTTCAGGAGACGGCCAACCAGCACTTGTGAACTGCTTCTGTTTCGGGCACCGCACGGCAAGAAAGACTGATATAATGGCATCGGCTGCATGTTTTATACCTCTAACGACCTGATGTTAGGGAAGAAGTGACACCATCCGATGCAGAAATCTGAAGACTCTGGTATTCAGGCCAGCTGAGGGCTACCTGCAGGCAGATAACCCAAATGCGATGACTGCAACAGTGAAACACGAAGAACATCTGGAAATTCATCACTGGTTTGGCATCTATGTCTTTATTGGACACAGCCTGTAAATAGTTCATCTCCCAGGCCCATGCTTACACTTATCAAGGGTATCAGAACTTGTCAGAGATTTGGGATGCATGGCTACACTTAAAAAGGCCCTTGTGGTCATTAGCCTACTAAACACTTATGTACCTATGGGGAGGATATGAAAGTAGGTATATGGTCTCATTATAAAACAAGAACAGATAACAGGACATTAGGAAAAGCACAGTAAGAAAAAATGGTAGATGTAACTGCTCCTTACTAGAATAACTACAAAACAGCCTCATAATAATGTAGTTTTTAAAGAACTGCTATAAAGGAAAACAGAACCTTGTGTTTTAGGAAGAAATACTTCAAAGAGGAAGAGGTAATGGAATGGGAAAGTGAATAAGACTTGCAGCACTATTTCTTCTACTTATGAAATGAAACGGAGAACAGAAACAAAGGGTTAGAAGATCACAGAAGCAGTAAAGTTGCTAAATGAGGCAAGGACAGAGAATACTTATACAAAAATTATGTTAGAGTATAAACTGGAAAAAAAAATCAGACAGAATGGGGAAAACATGTTGGGGCAACAATACTCTGAAGATGAATGAAGGAGGTTTGTATTGTACCAAATAGGTCAACTAAATTCCAAATGTTCAGACTTTTCGGGCTGGAAATGCCAACACAAGTGGTTTTATACGCCACAAGGATTACATAAGATGTTTTCTGGTAAGAGCACCAGGTGCTGGAGATGTGATGGGGAGTCCACAGGGGAATGGGAACACATATTTTGATCATGTCAAAACAGCAGCAATATGAAACAGAGCTCCAGTCTTTGGTAAGCAAACTGGTAGGTAAACAGAGGCAGTTACAAAGGGAAAACGTAATGTAGAGTTGGTTGGGTAGAGAGAAGATTATGTTAAAGATTTAGCCAGGCTAATTTTTTTGGTATCCAAGATGATGACTGAGGGTATGAAAATCAGACAAAATATAATAATGTGGGGGTTGTATTAAGGAACTGGCTATTGAGGAAGGGCAGCCCCGATGGTGCAGTGGTTAGCGTTATCGCCTCACAGCACGAGGTTCTCCGGTTTGATCCTCGGCTGGGCTGCCTTCTGTGCAGAGTCTGCATGTCCTCCCTGAGGTCACGTGGGTTTCCTCCGGGTGCTCCGGTTTCCTCCCACATCCGAAAGACATGCTGTAGGTGGATTGGACACTAAATTGGCCCTTGGCGTGAGTGCGTGCATGTGTGCCTTCTGTGGAAGGTTGGGAGCCAGGCTGGCAACTCAACACCGTAAAAACTCCACTGCCAATCATGAGCGGACAGGTGATCTGCTGTGGTGACCCCTAACCAGGAAAACCGAAAGAAGAAGTGGCTACTGAGGAAAATGGAAACATCAAAAGGGAACATGAAACAAAGCAAGGAGTGTCAGAAAAAGGGGAACACAATATTAAAAATATAATTGATATATTTGAGTTGTATACAGGGTTGCCAGACGTCCCTATTTGAATGGGACTGTCTCGGGATCAGCTGCCCAATCCTGAGTCTCGCACTGCCGATTAAAATCCCAGAGCAGCAGCCTCTGCTTTGACTTTTTTTTTTTTATTGGCCCGTATGCTGGTACATGAGCCAATCAAAAAATTGCAATGAGGAGCCACTTTTGTTTAATGTATAACTACCTGATGTTCTGCATTGAACAGAAGAGGCTCCGCTGTGTGATTTTTTTGATTGGTTTGTATACTGGCATACAGGCCAATCCAATATCGCAAAACGGAGCTACTTCTGTTTAATGTGGAACTACCTGATGTTCCGCATTAAAGACCCCCTCCCCCTTTTTTTGAGGTCATTATAAATAGAGCACATTCTGCAGTGGAGGTGGGGATTTTTGGATATAGAATGGTAAGATGGGAGGGAAATGTTAGAAAGGAGGATTCACGTTACTGGACTGAGGGATACACCACAGAATCCCACATAAGCCAAACTACTCCACTGAAGTAATGCCAAGAAATGCAAAAAAAATACTATACAGAAAGTTAGAAAAGATTATTAAAACAATATTCTTTCACCCCCCCTTCATTAAATATACATCTTTGGACAACTGCAGAAAAAAGACAAGGGCCTCCCCTTCCACTGCCTGCATAAATGTAATCCTCGTGAGAAAAAAAATCAAACTGCAAATGTAGTTAGGTAGCCTAAAATGCTACACACAAACTAACCTGACAGACAAATGATAAATGGAAATGATATTTTTTTTATCAAAAACATTAAAATAAACTAAGGTTGATTAGAATGTTATTCCATTTCTTTGTCGCCAGGAATGACACAATCCCAAGAGGTGCGGTTGTCTCTCTGAACACTATGAAGATCAGTGATAGTGTTTGGAAAGTGACAGCTCTTTGTATTTCTTGTGACTGTAGTTCACTATGAAACTTTGCTGTGTGTATTTAAAAATGTGTTAACACTCTGGATATTTATTATGACTGTAGCATATAAATTAAATAAATATAAACAAATCCTAGGGAAAGTATTTTCAGTTACACACTGGTGCACAGTTTGCGCACGAGTTTCACCCTTTTAGGATTAGTTTGAAGTTAAGTTTTTACCTAATGCCTTCTCCCAGAATATTCTAGTGCTGTACTTCAGCTCACGTGAATGTTTTAGGTATTACAGGGTACCTGCAGTGACTGCCACTCTACCACTGATGGTGCCACTGTGAGTGAAAACCTGGCACATACAGCCAGTTTAAGTACTTGGACAGATAGACTTGATAAAAGACATTCTTCTGGTAATTTGGAGTGGGCATGATGTTTGAGAGAGGGGAATAATCTATTTTATTTATGCCAGAAAAAGTCCATACTCAAGTGCACCTTTGGGGAAAAAAAGAAGTTATGTCTCTTACTATAACGTTCCATCCGTGTTGTAGATCTTTATTCATTCATTACTGATAGGACTTGGGTTCTGTCCTTGGAACAGACGCGGACGTTTTCAAGCTCATGCCAGACAAAAACTCTCAGCTAAGACCTACCCATAATGCCCCTCTCATAGTCTCTTCAGATCAAGTTTGCCCGCCCCTATACTACAGTGATAGTAAGACAGACAGTAGGAGGCTCTGTCTGAGCAAATACCTTAACCAGGAGTTCCTAAAGTCCACCAGGAGTCCAGGCAGGGGGAAGGAGGGTGGGAAGTAATGAATGAATAAAGATCTACAACACAGATAGAACGTTATGGTAAGACATAACTTTTTATCTGATGTAAATCTTTATTCATTCCTTACTGACAGGACCGAGTCCCCAGCTACTTGAGTCCTGGGTGGCCCTAAGGAAGGATATTCCAGAGCACCACAGAACCAAAAGATGCTGAGGCTCCTGCATGTAGAAGAGTAGTGAAGTACTGTAGGATCTTCTGAATAGGCATAGAGAAAGGGTCTATGTCCTGATCCTTGGCCCATGTAGAGAACCTAGCCCATTTACTAGAATACATTTTTCTGGTGGAAGGTTTGTGTGAAGCTAGAAGAATCTCACAGACGGGAGATGAAATATCAGGCAGACTGGCAATTATCAGAAGTGGAAGAACCAAGCTGTGAGCTTGAGGCTGTGGAGATTGGGATGAATCAGTCCCTGAGGGTGAGATAGCAGACCTTGAGATTGATCTAAGATCCATGGGCTGGGAATCAGATGAGGCCATAGGAAAGGAAACCAGACTTGACCGGGTCAATAAGGGACATTGAGGATCACTTTGCTTCCCAACCTTTGAGCTTTCTGGAGGAATTTCGGGATAAGGGGAACAGGGGAAAGGCATACAGTAGACCCAGGGGCCAATCGTGCATTAGAGCATCCCTCGGTGATTCCCCTGAAGGGGGATCAGGACAAAGTAGCTTCTGCAATTGTTGTTTAGAGGAGAAGCAAACAGATCGCAGCAAGGCCTGCCCCAGTGGCAGATGATCCGATCTGCTATTACAGGACTGAGGAACCACTCATGAGGCATCAGGATGTTCCTGCTCAGATTGTCCGCAATAAGGTTGGAACTCCCGGGAATGTGCGTTGCTATAAGAAAGCGGTTGGAAGCTATCGACCAGTGCCAAATCCTCATGGCTTCCCAACACAGGGGGTAAGACCTGGTTCCGCCTTGTTTGTTTATATACCAGACGACTGACATGTTGTCCGATTGAATTGCAATGGTCCTGGAAGGGAGGGAGGGCTGTATGGAATGCTTGCAACGCTAAGAGAACTGCCCTCAATTCCAGGACATTTATGTGCAAATTGGCCTCAATGGGGGACCAGGTGCCTTGGACCATCTTTCCCCTGGAAATGCCCCCCCAACAGGGAAGCATCCGTGGTCACCATGGCTCTGGGGTGGGGGAGACAGAATGGTTGACACCAAAGATTTGATTATGGCTTCATCCACCATAGCATTTCTTTCTTGCAAAGGTTTGTAAGGTGTATCATGTGGTCGAGAGGGTGGGTTAAGATCGACCATTGTGAAGAAAGAAGCCACTGTAAAATCCTCATGTGCAACCTCGCTAGTGGCACTAGGGTAATGGCTGCTGCCATAGAGCCTAAGAATTGCAGTACAAGGAGTGCTGGTACAAAGGTCTGTGGAAGGAGCGCTTGGATCTGCTGTCTTATTTTTGAATGCCTGTGAGGAGGGAGGGAAGCCTGACAGGATGTTGTCAAAGATCGCGCCAATAAATTCCAGTGTTTTTGTTGGGGACATTTGAGATTTGTCCTGGTTGATCGTAATCCCCAAGCGGAGAGCGAGGCCTTGAGTGTAAGAGAAGGCTGTGGATTAGAAGATTCCTGGTCGAGGCAGTAAGGAGCCAATCATCTTGATACGGAAACACCTGGAATCCTTGTAGTCAAAGATGAGCTACTACAACTGCCACACACTTGGAGGGGTGGGGGGCTGTCAAGAGACCGAATTGGCAGTACCCTGAACTGGTAGTGATTGGCTCCCAGCCGGAAGCTGAGAAATCTCTGGGAGCGCTGATCCATCTTTATGTAGTAACACGTGCCCTGGAGATCTATAGAGCACATCCACTTGTCCTTCCCTAGAAAAGGTAGAATGGACTGTACTGTGACCATCTGGAATTTTTGAGGTTTTATAAATTTGTTCAATAGGCTGAGATCCAGGATTGGTCTCCAGTCCCCTGTCTTTTTTGGCACAAAAAAGAACCTCGAGTAAAACCTGGATCCTGTCTGGTCTGGTGGGACTGGTTGGATGACTTTTTCTTAGCAGCCTTTATATTTCTAAGGCTGCTACCTTCCTCTGATTGGGTGGCACATCTGGGATTCGTTTGATGAGTTTGGGAGTTAAATCAAATGGGATATTGTAGCTTCTAGACATTATTCTCTGCACCCAAACATTGGTAGTAATAAGATGCCATGTTGGTAGGTGCAGAGAAAAACGACCCCCCTGACTGCTTCCAGATGAACACAATCGGGATGCTGCTCAGAAGTGCTGGTAGGGTTGGCCGGAGAAGGAATCTCTAGTGCCCTGGTTATGCAGACCCCCTCCTCTGCCCCGAAAAGGGTGTCTTCCAGAGGAGTTGCCTCCTCTGCCCCAGGGGGATTGCTCACCACGAGTGTCACGAAAAATACTTGGGACTTTTTGAACCACAATTTCCCTCCCCTTTGGTTCCTGGAATAGGATCTCTGGGGGGTGGAAAATCGTATGCCCACAGCAGACAAGGTCTTTCCATCTTTCTCACCTTGTGCCAGTGTGTCTCATACTTTGGGACCAAAAAGAGTGCAGATTCACCGACAGGCGCATTGATGAAGGAAGATTTAAAGGGGTCTGCAAAATCACAAAAACGCATCCAAGGATGACGTCTCATGACAATGCCTGATGCGGCAGCTCAAGCTGCCTCCTCGGTGCTTTGAGATACCAAACACATCGAGGAGTTTAAGATATATTCTAGGGTAGCTAGCTGCGAGGTGACGGTATCATGCACCTCATCCGACAGTACCCCCACCACAGAGGTAGACATTTCAGAAATTAGGTCTCTTTGGAGGCAAGTGAAGTGTGCCAAATAGTTCAGCGACCAAATGGCAAGGTCGCTGAAGCATAGGTGCACTTCCTCAGTCTGTCCATGGCCCAAGACTGCCTGTTTGGAGGATGGACAGTGGAACTATGTTCTGCCAGTTCCCTCTTGGTGGCTGCCACCACGACCATGGAATCAACCATCAACTGCTTGGACCAATTGGGCTGGATAAAACTTTGTCCGGCCTCCTGGGACAGGTTCTACATTGTCCGGGGCCTTCCAGGCATGCTGCAAGATCAGCTTTACAAGCTCATCAGCAGGTGGGGTCAACCAGGAAGTAGATGGCTGAGCAGGGAAGGCCTGCAAGAACACCGATTCCGAAGAAGAAGGGTTAGAGGACTTCAGTCTCCCCTCTGCTTGAGGATTTCAAGAATGTCTCCAAATGAGATGTCATCTAGAGGAGACTGTGTAGACCCTTCTCTCTCATCGCAATTGGTGTCCTCAGTGATAGATTCCTCAGGGGAATCAAGGTGCTTCCTCTTGCACCGTTTCTTCCGGTGTGGCTCCCCAGTGGGATCTTCTGAGGAGGACTCCGGAGAAAGAGTTCCCTTCGAGGGAAGGTCTTGTGGCTCCCGTGCCTGGGATCCTATAGTAGGGGGCTGGGACAGCTGCATGCTAGAGGGGGTAGAGGTATTGATGGCATTGGTGCTGACTGCTAGCCTGTGGAGGCAAGGACCCTATCCATCATCAGGAAAGCAGGCCTGCCCGAGGAGGGACAGGAACCTGGAACTGAGGAGGACAACCTCAGAAGCGGGGTCACACTCCGCCCTAAGGAGCCTGCCTCCAGGTGAGGAGCTCCGAGAGGACTGGAAGCTGCTGGAGCCCTGGACATAGATGGTGCCAATGAAAAAATAGGCGCCGGACTAGGTACCACAGTGCTGACAGCCCAAACACTGCTATGAGAGTGTACCGGTTCCAACGGAGCCAATACAACAAGGGAGGTCAGTGTCAACAGGGGAACCTCCCCATTCGGAGCCCAGACAGTATGCACTGGGGCGGTCATTGGTACCGAGATCTCTGGAGCCTGGGTAGAGGCCAGAGGAGGATATACTAGTGAGTATGCTGTGAAGGGTTCCATGCCAAAGGAAACAGAAGGTCTAGCCGGGGTGGGCAATCCCCTAGCTGCCAGAATCTGGTCCACAACCCGCACTACATCTTGTTCAGAAAGGCTCCTGGTGGATCTATAGGATGCTGCTGAAGGAGAGTCAGGTCTTTCAAGAAAGGGGCTAAATTGGTGCCCCAAAAAAGGGTCATAAGTTGGACAGTATCTGGTTCTTGGGAGGTGTTCAACCTTAGGAACCAAAGTCATAGTCTGTGGAGCCAAATAAGCTATCGGCACCATGGCCAGGGATGGTGCTGAAGTGGCTATGGTTGGCAAAGCTGGTGTTGCGACCAAGGACTGCACCAAAGATGATGGTGCTGAAGCTGGAACCATAATAGGAGTCAACATCAGAGACAGCACCGAGGGAGAAAACACAGGGCTTGGTGCCGAAGTTGCCTGCGCCGAGGGAGCTGGAGAAGCTCGGTGCCGACTCGGTTCCATAACTGTCGGGGATGTAGGAACTGACTGACTTAGTTTCTCCTTGTATTTCTTGGTTTTAGGAGAGGGTGAGACCTCCATCCCAGAGAGCCTCCGAGAAAGGCATTTTGACTAAACCTTTCAAGATCAGTTTGTTTTTGCGCTTGGCTAGAGTGCGATTACTAAAACTAGAACAGATGTCACAAGAAGCATTTATATGGTCCACGCCCAAACAATAAACACACCGAGCGTGACGGTCTGAGTTGGGCATCTTTCGCCCACACTTGTCACACTGCTTAAACCCCAATTTAACTTTTTCTGACATAATGTACTGACAACAACACTACCAAGAAGGAAACAACAAGTGAAAAGAGAAAGGATTTTTTTTTTATTATTTTTGAGAACAAGATGAAGAGGAAAAAAGAGAGTACCAACGATGGTATCTAGAAAAGCAACAAGTGGTAAAAGGAGGGCCTACCAAAGGTAGGAGAGAGGGACAGTACCAACGATAGTAAAAGGGTAACTACCAAAGGTAAAGGGTAGGAAGTAGAAGCAATTTACAGGCGAGAGGTGAAATTGGTAAGACTGACTAAAAAGGGCAAAGTTTTGAGAGAGAAACTATATAAAATACACAAATTTTCCACTTAGCTTTCAGAGACAAGGCTTGGTACTTCTGATGAGGAATGCAGCAAACGAGATCTGAAGAGACCATGAGAGGGGCATTATGGGTAGTTTTTGGCTGGAGTGTGCTTGGAAACTGCCATGTCGGTTCCGAGGATGGAACCAAAGTCCTATCAGTAAGAAACGAATAAGGATTTACATCAGATAAGAAGTTATGTACTCACCATAACTTCCCATCTGCATTGTCGATTTTTCATCTCTCCTCTCATATGGGTTTTCCAGATTCGATCCATCGGATCCGATTCAGCCCTTATTAAACTCGTGGCAACCAAAAAGCTCTTAGATACTTCCCTTACCCACAATGCATCTCTCCCTATTACCTCAGATCTTGTTTGTTCGAATTATTGCTACAGAAGACTGAATTTTAGATGTTAAGTTGTCCAATCCCACCTTCGTTCTTGCTGGATGGGTTTGGAGACGATCCTCGGCTCCAACTCGGCCACTTTCTATAGCTCGAGAGCTCTTTACTGACTTATGGCTACCCCTTATCCCAGAATGCCCAGCGTCAGCTTCCCAGATCTTATTTGCCACTTTAGCTGTGAGGTTGCATCAATACTGGCTCAGGCTTAGTATAACCTTTTTCTGTTTAAAGATAAATAATTTACTTGAAAAGTTAGTATTTTTCTCTGTTTATAGTAGTTTGTAAGTTTATTTAGTCGTAAACCCCTTATCTTGTCCTTTGTTGTGTTTTTGTGCTGTGTTTGGCCATCGTTCCTTAGTTGCTAGGCCTTCTGTTGTTCCCTGAACTCGTTTAAGTTAGAGAATTCTCCCCCCCCCCCCCTTAAGGACAGCCGTTTAAGTGAGAGGCTCTCCTTTAAGGTTTTTATCAATATAATTTTTTTTATTATTGTAGTGTAATTCCACAGTGATGTAGCAGTAGCGTTGTCGCCTCACAGCAAGAGGTTCTCCCGTTCAATTCTCAGCTGGAGCGCCTTCTGTGTGGAGTCTGCATGTCCTCCCCGCGGTTGAGTAACGTTCGATAGACGTGTGAATGGGTGTGCCTTTGTTGAAGGTTGGGCATTGAGCTGGCACCTCGGCACCGTAAAAATCTGCTAACAGTCATTAGTGGACCGGAGTTCCGCTGTGGCGACCCCTTACCGGGAAAAGCCGAAAGAAAAACAAAATTATTGTAGTGTGTCTTTTTGTGGTGTCCAAGGAAGTTAAAACCTCAGGGGTTTAAAAATTGTGACTCATGCTGTCAGAAGATGTCTCTAACAGATGGGTACACTAGTTGTGTGTACTGCTTGGGGGCTCTGCACTTGCAGGACTCTTGATCTATTTGTCATGCCTTTAGTCCAAGGGTCCTGCAGGTGCGGAAAAACAAGCTAATCCTCCATGAATTGTTGTAAAAGGATTCTCTGGCTAAAGCATATCAGCCAGTGAAATCTTTGAAGTCAGTCAAGCTGTCGGCTCCATGTTCGGAACTGACCTGACCAAGTGTGTCGGTGCCCTCTAGCACAGACAAGACTACTCCTCCGTCAGCTCCAACTGTTACCTTGAAGCCGTCTCGGAGCCACAAATGAGCTAGGTCTCCTTCATTGGAGCCGATTCTCTCAGTGCCACAATCACCCTTACTTCAGAGCACAACCAGTCATCGCTCATCTTCCCACTCCTCTCGATCCTCAAGGTCATCGGATCAGGACATAAAGAGTGTGGTCAGTAGGTTACTGAAGTCACAGGCCCTTGCAAAATTGCTTTCGAGCCCGCCTCAACAGCTTCGGCTCCATCTGCTTCGATATTGATTCCTCCTCCGACTAAGGTTAGTTCGGAGCTGGAGTCCATGGATGTTCTGATAGTGGTTCCTTTGGCTCCGATGAAATCCTCTTCGACTCCGATGTTAGCTCCGATTATCTCAGTTCTTCCTTCCATCGAGATATCTGGGCACCGAAGCTCTCTCGTTGGCTCCGAGGGGGAAAGTGGCATTGGACCCTTGTCCGACCCTGCTCTCCCTCAGTGTGTCATCTTGGTTGAGCTCGGCTCCCACATTGGCCTTGGAGCCATCGCCCTTAGCGCAGAGTGGGATTCCTGTCTCTTTGGAGCCAGAGCCCTCTGTGTCGAGACGGTGATGCTTTCAAGGTCATGCGGAGACTGCTGTCCCCACAGATGGCCCCACTATCGGTCCCATTGGCTCCATCCCCTTCGGTGCCTGTTCCAACCTTTGCTCCTCCTCCAGCCCCAAAATGTAGGGAACCTATGCCTCAGGACACCCCATTGGGTGAACCCTCTTCTTCCGAAACCTCCCCAGAACATTCTGAGCAGGCTTCATGGAAGAAAAAGTGCAAGTGGAAGCACCAAGACTCCCCTGAGTCTGTCACCTCAGATACAGACCTGGATGAATCAGAGGGGTCCCCCTCTGAAGAGGCTTTCTTTTCGAACATCCTCAAGATTCTTAGGCAGAGGCATGGCTGGACTTCCCTAGCCCCCTCCGAGAATGAGTCTGTATACCTGGACGCATTTGGTTCCCGACCTTCCACCTCCTGGGTGTCTCCGCCTTTTGATCCACTCATGTATGTAGTGTCTCAAAAGGCTTGGTCAGCTCCAGATTCCATGGAACCTGGAGACCTAATAAATTTATCACAGCTTCCCAAGACAAACAATTCCTGACTAAAGGTATCCCAGTTGATGCCATGGTGGTAGCAGCAGCCACAAAGAGAGAGTTAGCTGAAACCTCCTCATCTGTCCATCCACCAAATAGAGTCTCGTATGATGGACAGATATGGGAAGCGAATGTTTTCATTAGCGACCTTCTCCATTAGGTCCCTGAACTATCTTTCCCATTTTACTAGACTTCAGAGCGATCTCCTAAAAGAGCTTGCAGACACCCTACAAGATCCCACAGCTGAGGGAGCTTCAGCCAAGGTAGCTACTCAGCTGGCAAAAAATTCAGTAGTCAACTCCTCCATGAGGCTTATTTCATACACAGCCGATGGAGCAAGCAGAGCTGTAAGAACAGGAGTGGCTCTTAGGAGACATTCTTGGCTGCAGCTGTGTCAGTTTGTAGAACCTTTCAGAGCGTCCTTCACCAATACCCCCTTTGATGGCTCCTCTCTCTTTGGGCCTCAGGTGAAAGACACACTTACCAGGTGCCAGCAGGAAGGCAAGACGCTCTCTGATGTGGGAATCCATTTTTCCACTCCTACCAGACTATACCCAAAGGGTCAGAAGGGTAAAAAGATGTGGTTTCGAAAATCCCGGGGATCCTTGCCTGATGCACATGGTGATTTTTCCCCCAGGGGCAGAGGGGGAAACAATAACAATGGCAGACGCCACCCTCGTGGCAGAGGGGGTCCACAAAATCAGGGTGACAGAGATAAGTTCTCTTCCAAACCCTATCAACATCCCTGAAGGTATGCCCGACTGCTCAACTCTAGAGGCAGTCAGGGGAAGGCTTTCATTGTACCCAATCATCTCGCAAAATATTACAAAAGACAAATGGGTACTATCCATTATATCCGGAGGTTACAAAATTCCCTTCCATCAACCCCCTCTTGTTTAAAAAAAAATCCATCCCAGATGTTCCACCCAATCTATGGGATCAGGCAGTCACAGAAGTTTCAAGACTGCTAGAAAAAAGAGCAATCCAGGAAGTCCCCGCAGACCAAGTAGGATCTGGAACTTACTCAAGATTCTTTTTAGTGCCCAAAAAGACGGGACTGGAGACCAATTCTGGATCTCAGCAGATTAAACAAATCTG
Source organism: Protopterus annectens (assembly GCF_019279795.1). NCBI lineage: Eukaryota > Metazoa > Chordata > Ceratodontiformes > Protopteridae > Protopterus > Protopterus annectens. The sequence continues at coordinate 808,183,436 of NC_056743.1, forward strand.
TACAAAAAGAAAAGTTCCCAATGGTAACACTGCAGTCTCTTCTCCCCTTTCTGGGTCAGAACAGTTGGATGTGCTCCATAGATCTTCAGGACGCGTACTATCACATAAAAATGGACAGATGGTCCAGGAGATTTCTACACTTCTGGCTAGGGGCCAGTCATTACCAATTCAGAGCTCTGCCCTTTGGTCTCACCACAGCCCCCAGGGTGTTCACCAAATGGATGGCAGTAGTTACAGCTCATCTGAGACGTCTAGGATTCCAGGTGTTTCCTTATCTAAATGACTGGCTTCTCACTGCTACCACCTGGCAACAAATTATAGAGGCATGAGATTACACCATCACATCCTGTGCTCAACTAGGCATCACAATAAACTTCGAAAAATCTGCCTTGTTGCCCTGTCAATCTATTACACACATAGGAGCAGAGCTAGACACAAGAAAAATAATTGTAAAATTGCCTCAGGAAAGAGTTTCCATTATTCGACAATAGGTGTCACTTCTCCTGAGGAGCAAAAGAATTCAAGTCAAATATGTCCTTTAAGCCCTAGGGTCCATGGCAGCAGCCATTCTTCTAGTTCCCTTAGCACACTTTCACATGAGAACCAATCAGTGGCTTCTTTTCACACAATGGTCCTTCCAGGAATTACCCATGTCTCACATGATGCTAATTATGGAATCTTGCAAAAGACACCTTTCCTGGTGGATGGTCTCCCCACTAGTAACTCAGGGCAGACCTTTCATGTAATCCCATCCGGTTGCCACAGCGACCACGGACACTTCCCTGATAGGGTGGGGGGGCATTATCTAAGGAAGACAGTCCAAAGCACGTGGCAACCTCACAAGTACCACTTGCACATCAATGTCCTGGAGATGAGAGCGGTGCTCCTAGTGTTGTAAGGTCTTCAAGACTCTCTCCCTGCTGGGACTATTGCAATACAGACGGACAACATGTCAGTGGTTTGGTACATCAACAAACAGGGCGGAACCAGGTCTTACCCTTGTGCCGAGAGGCCCTCAGACTGTGGCAATGGGCGATTTCCTCCCAATGTTTTCTGAAGGCAATGCATATCCCTGGGAAATCCAAAGTAATAGCGGACAGGCTCAGCCTATCCTCATGCCACACGAGTGGTATCTGAAACAGGAAATTGTGGATTTTATTTTCCTCAAATGGGGCCAGCCTTGCTGCGATCTCTTTGCCTCTCCCCTCAACAACAAATGCAGCAGCTACTTCTCCCTTGTTCCTCCTCCAGGTCAGACACCCAGGGATGCTCTAGTCCATGATTGGCCTCAGGGACTCCTTTATGCATTCCCCCCTTCCCCCAATTCCAAGTCATTCAGAAAGCAAAATCTTTGGGTTGCAAGATGATCCTCATTGCCCCCTATCGGCCTCGACAGATTTGGTTTCCGTTCCTTCACCCCTACCTTCTAGCCCAGCCTTGGATTCTGGACCTCTTGATTCATCAATCAGGCAGGTTACACCAATCCCTCCAATCTCTCAAGCTCACAGCTTGGTTACTCCACTTCCAATCTTAGCCAGACTCCCCAATATTTCCCCAGCAGTGCGTGATATTATTGTTCCCTCCCATAAGACAACTACGAGGAAAGTTTATGCTAGCAAATGTAAAAGATTCTCTTACTGGGCAGAATCCAGGAATTTAGATCCATTTACAGCTCCAGTACACAAAATTTTGGATTTCTTAGCAGAACTGTTTCAATCTGCTGCAGCTGCTTCTACCATCAGAGTACAACTAGCTGCCATTTCAAATTTTCACATCAGCATTTTTAACTCAAGCATAATGTCTCACAAACTCCAATGCCTTCATGAGAGGTACATCTCTACTCAGACCCCCCCCCCAGTGAGAGAGCCTCTTCCACCTTGGGATCTCAATTTGGTTCTGGCCTCCTTGATACTGCCACCCTTTGAACCATTAGCATCGTGTTCTTTGAAATTTCTCTCTTGGAAAACTCTCTTCCTAGTTGCTATTACTTCTGCCAGATGTGTTTCAGAACTCCATGCCTTGTGTGTTCGCCCTCCATACCTGGTTTTTCACAAAGACAGAGCTTCTCTGAGAACCAACCCATCTTTTCTACCTACAGTTTGTTCAGAACACAATTTGAATCAATCCACTGAACTTCCTGTCTTTTTCCCTAATCATTCCAACAAGGCAGAATACAGATTACACCAACTGGATGTGCATAGACAACTACGTTTCTATCTCCAGTTTCTAAAGTAACCTTATCAAAATGGTTATCAGACACTGTTGCCCATGCTCACCATTTGCGACAAAAAGATCTTCCTGCAAGACCCAAAGGTCATTCAACCAGGTCATTAGCTACGTTGGTAGCTTTTCAATCTAGATTGCCCATAGATTCAATTTGTGCATCAGCTACTTGGGCAGATCCTCATACATCTATTTCTCATTACAAAGAAGATGTGGTCTCCTGGGGCAGGGCTTCCTTTGGTCCCACGGTTCTGAAGAGTCTGTTCCAATGAGCCACCCAAGATTGAGGTGCTAGGGATGCTGTCCCATCCACCAAGAATGAAGACGACATTGGACAACTTAACATAAAGAAGTTATGTACCTACCATAACGCTCCATGTTAGTTGTCCATCTCGCCTTTCTTCTTGCGTCCCTCCCTCCTTCCCCCTTCCTCGAGGATTGAGAAAAGTTTTTCAATGGTTTCACTGGCTAACTTGTTTTGTTCTTAGTTGCTTCCCAAGCAAACCATGACAATTTACTGTATATCCAGGTTTAATAATAATGGATTATCTTCTATGATTATGTCTAGTGTGAGACATCTCAAATGAGATCTGGGTAGCTGATGCTGGGCATTCCAGGATAAGGGGTAGCCTTGAGTCAGTAAAGAGCTCTCTAGCTATAGAAAGTGGCCGAGTCGGAGCAGATGGTCGGCTCCGAACCCATCCAGCAAGAAAGAAGGTGAACTAGTTGTTGCTGAAGCACCTACCAAGAGGAGAAAACGGTGAGAGTAGAAAAGGAGCCACTTTTGTGATTTTAAGTATTTTCTTCTGATTTTTGTTAAGTTTTACTGCTTTGCCACCTACTTTTTGGCATTTTCCGGCTTGCTAAAGTTTATATCTGTAACAGTAACAGTACTTGGAACACATCTAGAGCCTGTTTACTGCATTTCCTGTGTTGCACTTAATTTAAAATCGTTTTTTCTCTAAAAACTGCATTTTACCTGATTTTGGCCTAGCACTCAAGTGTGTGGTCATTTATTGCACTGTTGTGATTATTTTGCTGCTTGTGTATCTCTGCTACCTTTAAACTACAACAAAAGAAAAAAAACAAAAAATCTTGCTTTTTTCCCCACTTTCTGAAAGTTAAGAAAGTTCAGTTACAGATTTGCTGTTCTGAACTGTTTGGAAGTTTCTAGAAGACCAGTGCTTGCTTGGGCTAAAGGGAAGTGTCTGTGTTCACCACTGGGAGTGGTTAACTGAGCAGCCTGCCTGTCCCTGGAGGAGTGGTTATTACCTAGAAGCTGTAGTTTTATTGGCCATTTTGGGTCAATTCTAAACTCCTTGATCTCTCTCTCTCTCTCTTAAAACCAGGCTGCCTCGTGGTTTTGGCGTCTTTTCAGGCTTGCTTGTTGTTGCTGAAGCACCTACCAAGAGGAGAAAACGCTGAGAGAAGAAAAGGAGCCACTTTTGTGATTTTAAGTATTTTCTTCTGATTTTTGTTAGGTTTTACTGCTTTGCCGCCTACTTTTTGGCATTTTCCGGCTTGCTAAAGTTTATATCTGTAACAGTAACAGTACTTGGAACACATCTAGAGCCTGTTTACTGCATTTCCTGTGTTGCACTTAATTTAGAATCGATTTTTTTCTCTAAAAACTGCATTTTACCTGATTTTGGCCTGGCACTCAAGTGTGGGGTCATTTATTGCACTGTTGTGATTATTTTGCTGCTTGTGTATCTCTGCTACCTTTAAACTGCAACAAAAATAAAAAATCTGGCTTTTTTCCCACTTTCTGAAAGTTAAGAAAGTTCAGTTACAGATTTGCTGTTCTGAACTGTTTGGAAGTTTCTAGAAGGTCAGTGCTTGCTTGGGCTAAAGGGAAGTCTCTGTGTTCACCAGTGGGAGTGGTTAACACTGAACAGCCTGCCTGTCCCTGGAGGAGTGGTTACTACCTAGAAGCTGTAGTTTTATTGGCCATTTTGGGTCAATTCTAAACTCCTTGATCTCTCTCTTAAAACCCTACAACTCTCTTTTTGCGCGGTTTTGCGCACTGAGCAGCGTCGGGCAGCGCCGCCTAAACAGGTTTAAACTATTCCAGGCTCCACAAAGCCTGCTCTTCACTTTTTCCCTTAGAACTGTTCAAACTCTCAAAGTAATCACTCTATTCTCTTTCTAAAGCCCTGCACTTGCTCAACTCTTATAAGGAAACACTAACTAACTAAAGCACTACACCCTCCTTGACTTCTCATAAGTATTAGGCTCCCGATTGGTCCTTCCTGATCAAGTGAAAAATCAGTTCCCTTCCCTAATCTGATCAGTAAACAAACAGTTCCCTATACTAATCTGGTATGTCCAAGGGTCAGTTTCAAGGTTACTCTCCAGTCCAGCTGGTGAATCTGGGAATTTTGAGGCAATGTTACAATTGCCTTATGTACACAGACAACCCTCTCCTCCTTCCAACAAACTCTAATACATGTGAGAGATGCAGTTACACAGCCAAACTGGAGGCAGAGCTCTCTCAACCCAAGACTGGCACAGTCAGTCAGGAGTAACCACCCACACCACAAATCCAGTCTCACACAGACCTATTGCATCTGCATACCCAACACATAAACACACAAAAACATACTCAGAGGCTCTAAATAAAAATCTGCCTAAACAGCAAAGACCTCCTAAGCAGATATCCAAGCAACAGCCACCCCTCAACAATACCCACAAATCACATATCTCACAAAATCAGTGTGCCTCACAGTCACAGCCCATAAGGCCAAACAACACACCAAATACACTTGTTATAGGGGACTCTATTGTCCGGCACACTGACGTCCCACTCACCAGACTGAACAAGGAGAAGGTCACTGTAAGCTGCCTATCGGGTGCCAGGATCCGCCACATAACGCAAGCACTCAGGTCACTCCAAAGCAAGTACAAGTATGACTCCGTCATTGTCCATGCTGGTGTGAATGACCTGAGACGTACCTCCCTGGACTACATGAAAAGAGACATAGAGGAGCTCTCTGACCATGTAGCCCAGGCTGGTATGTCCCTGATCTTCAGTAGCATCTTGCCCTCAACAAGAATGATGCCACAGTATAAAGACAAAATGATCAGTTTCAACAATTGGCTAAAGTATTGGTGTCATTCAAAGGGGATCCAGTGTCTGTCAGCCTGGGATGACATGCTCGACAAGCCAGTTTGCTTCACTAGGGACGGCTTGCACCTGTCACCCTTAGGCTTTCGTATACTGGCCAAGGCTCTTGCCACCCCCATAGTGCCTTTTTTAGGCAAGGCTCAAAGGACAAACCCACCTCCATAGACAACCCAAAGATAAAAAAACTAAAGGTAATGCTACTCAATGCCAGAAGTCTAAACCTCAAGATGCACGCACTCGAGACTCTCCTCAGTATGGAGAAAATTGATGTCTGTGCAGTAACAGAAACCTAGTTCAAGGCTCCTGAGAGCACCCCAGCACTACCAGGTTATAACTCATACCATGCGTTCGGCCCCAAAACTCGGATGAAGCACAAAAGGAGAGGGGAGTATCTATATTCATCAAAGATACCTACACCTCCAGGTTAGTGGCACTGCACGAAGCATCGGAAATCATCCATGTGCAACTAACAGCGGGCAAAACTGCCTTTCAGTTTGTAGCCTGCTACAGAACACCCTCCCTATTACAGGAACCCCACTTGGCATTCCTGAGAACACTGGAGAATATGAAGGTCTCTCCAAACACTATGTTATTGGGTGACTTCAACTACCCAAACATTGACTGGGAAAACTACTCAAGCCCAAACACCCTCGCCCAATGGTTCCTTGAATTTATAAACTCTAACGCAATGGAACAACTGGTCACCACTCCCACAAGAGGGAACAACATATTGGACCTGGTCATCACCAACATGGGGACTCTATGTTCCACACCAGAGGTAAACCCCTCATTGGTAAGATCAGACCATAAACAAATTTCCCTGAACATCCATATCCCGTCCCCACCCCCAGCCAAGGAAATCACTGTAAAGAATTTCTCCAAAGCTAACTTTGCACTTCTCAAGACTGAGGTGGAATCCTTCAAAGCCCCTGGGCCAGAGGATAATACAGCCCAAGCTGCAGAATCCTTTACAAATGCATTCTATGCGCACCTGCAGGAATGCATGAATCGTGCTATCCCAAATAAAACCAAGACTCACTCCTCCAAAAACAGGAGACTGGTCTGGTGGACCCCAGCCATAAATAAGCTATACAACAGAAGGAGGAAGCTACTACATGACAGAGCAAAATCCCAAAAAGGGAAGGCATCTCTGATCAGTATTAGCAAGAATCTTCGATCCCTTATAAAATCATCAAAGGCCAGTTTCGAAAGAAAAATTGCCCTAGACACTAAAGATAATCACAAGGCCTTCTTTAGTTATGTCAGAAACATGGGCGGAAACTCCCAGATATGCTCTGAATTGTTGCATAATGGTACAAAATATACCGAACCTACAGACATAGCCAACATCCTGGCAGACAGATTCAGCGCAAACTTCTTCCCCCCCAAAGGAGCAAACGCCTATCCCAACTGAATGTAACCTCCCTGACATCACAGATGCACAGGTGAAAGCTGCCCTCTCCAAAGCAAAAAACACAGCATCTATGGGACCGGACGGTGTCCCAGGCTGTGTCTTACACGAGCTCCAAGAAGAACTGAACCCTCACATTAAGTCACTGTTCAAACTTAGCTTTACTACAGGATATGCACCCAAAGAATGGAGTACAGCTACAGTGGTCCCACTCCACAAAGGTGGTGCCACAACGGACCCCGGAAACTATCGCCTCATAAGCCTGACTAGTCTGGTCTGTAAAGCTATGGAGCGTATTATCATGGAACTCATAAACAAAGACATTGGGAGCCTCCAGACACTGGACCCTACCCAATTCGGCTTTGTTAAGGGCAGATCTTGCCTCTTAAACCTAGTTGATTTCTTTGAAACAGTTACCAAAGCCATAGATGAGGGCAAGGTAGTCCACACAGCCTACCTGGACCTCGCAAAAGCCTTCGACACAGTACCCCACTCGGACATCATAAATAAGCTTACCAGCTTAAATATCAACCCCTATATCACAAGATGGGTTGCAAACTGGCTCAGAGATAGAACCCACATGGTCAGAATCGCAGGTGCCATGTCTGAATCCAAACCAGTTACAAGTGGCGTCCCACAGGGCTCAGTTCTGGGACCTCTCTTGTTCGGTATATACTTCTCTGAGGTTCAGGCTAACATGGAGGGATTATGGCTGACAAAGTTCACAGATGACTGCAAACTGGGGGCCATAATCAAATCTCCAGCTGACACAAGCATCCTCCAAAAGGGTCTCACAGAGACGGATGCTTGGTGCCAGAGCCACGGCCTCAAGCTAAATGCTAAAAAGTGCATAGTCATCCCCTTTGGGAAAAACAAGGTGCCCACAAATTACCACATAGGTGGTAATCCATTGGCACGGAAGAAGTAATTAGAGATTTGGGGACCAACATAGATAGTAATCTCTCCTTTGATAATCACGTTGCCAAAGTGGCGAGAAAGACCTTCTATATAGCCCACCTTATCACAAAAGGGTTCGCATCTAGATCAAGAGAGGTCATTGTGCCCCTCTACTCATCACTCATCAGGCTCATAATTGAATACAATGCCCCTTTTGGGATGTACCTTACCCGACACCTGCAGCAACTGGAGAGACCCAAAAGTACCTCACCAAGAGGATCATGGACTACAAACAGATGCCCTATGCAGCTCAACTAAAGAAACTCCAGCTCTACTCAGTTGCTTACCGCCTACTCAGAGGCGATCTATGCCTGACATACAAAGCCATGTCAAACCCAGAATTAATGGACATGCTCCACCTCAAAAAATCCAAGTCCCTTAGAGCTACATGCTCCAGGGACCTAAACCTCAGCACAAAAATAAATAGGACATGCTGGAGGGACAGATTCATTTCCCAGAGGCTCCCCTCACTCTGGAATAGAATCCCAATTCATGTTAGACATAGCCCCTCGCTGACCCTCTTCAAGCGAAATTTGGACTCGTGGATGGGAAATCGCAAATTCACCCCTGGGATCTCTCCTGTGTCCCTGCTAGACAGAGGCATAGTAAACTCATCTTAAAAGGGTACCTACTGTGACCTACTTTACAGAGGCACAGTAGGCTAATCTAATAGGGAGGTGGAAGCCAAATACACTCTGGCTAGGCTTATAAATGCCCTAGGGCAGATAGCCTAGTATCTACCTATGAACCTATGAAGGACAGCTAACCTGTAACGTTATGGTAGGTACACAACTTCTTTTTTTAATGCCAAAAAGATTTTAAGGAGACCATTCTGGAGTATAGGTGAGAGAAAAAAACAAACAAACAATCTAAGACCTGAAATTCTCTTCCTGTTCAACCAGGAGCCCCAAGGAAGGGGGTTGGAGGGAGGGGATGTGAGGAGAGATGATAAATCGACAATACAAATGGAACATTCTGGTGAGTACATAACTTGTTTATCTGATATTGTCAATTTTTCATTTCATCCTCACATATGGGACAGAGTTCCTAGCTACCTTTACCCCGGATGGACTCACGAGAGAATGTTCATCATTGCCATCAAACCAAAAGGAGGCTCTTCCCCTGGAGACCAAATCCAACTTGTAATAAGAGACAAAATTATGATAGCTTGCCCATGTGGCTGATGCACAAATATCATCCATGGAGTGAGCTCAGATGGATTTGAAAAGTTTCATGCCTTTTGAGGAATAAATGAAGGAAATGCAATGAGAAAGCCATTTTGACAAGGTAACTTTGGAATCTGGTAGGCCTTTTCTAGGGCCTACAAAGGCAATAAATAATTGACTTTCTTTCCAAAACTCTTCAGTTCTATGTAAATAAAAATGCAACTATCTATGAACATCCATTAAATGTGGGACACATTCGCCCCTATTATTGAAATTAGGGAAGAAACAGGCAAATGTATGGTCTGATTTATATTTGTTTGTGAAACAACTTTAAGCAGAAAGGAGGGGTTGGTACACAAAGAAAGACTGTCTTTATGAAAATCCAAATATGAAGACTGGGAAGATAGCGTATGAATTTCTGATATCCTTCTTGCAGAAGTGATAGCCACCAAGAAAATAGCTTTCCAGCATAGGAACTTAACATCACAAGTGGCTGCAGGTTCGAAGGGTGGTTGAACAATCACATATAGCACCAAATTAAGGTCCTAAGGAGGAGAAGAATCCTTATGGGGAGGCCTTAAAAATATGACACCTTTTAAGAAGGCTTTGTAAAGTTTGTGGGAAATGAGAGATAAGTTGACTATCCCAATGTGAAATGGCTGCTATCTGTACCTTAATAGTAGAAGCAGCAGCTCCATTACTGAAAAGATGGGCTAAAAATTCTAGAATAGAGTGAATACGGACCAAGTGGCTGCAGGTTCGAAGGGTGGTTGAACAATCAGACGTAGTACCAAATTAAGGTCCCAAGGGGGAGAAGAATCCTTATGGAGAGGCCTTAAAATATGATACCTTTTAAGAAGGCTTTGCAAAGTTTGTGGGAAATGAGAGATAAGTTGACAATCCCAATGTGAAAATGTGAAATGGCTGCTATATGTACCTTAACAGTAGAAGCAGCAGCAGCTCCATTACTGAAAAGATGGGCTAAAAATTCTAGAATAGAGAGAATATGGGTCGTGAAAGGATCCACATTGTGTTGTTGAGCCCAAATTACAAACCTATTTGATTTACTCCTACAGAGTTTTTGAGTGGATGACTTATGGGAGGACATCAAAATATGAAGGACCGGGGAGGGGGGCATAGGCTGTCTGGCAATCAATGGAACTGGAGGAACCAAGCAGTCAGCTTGAGATTGTGAAGGTTGGGATGAAGCATCCTTGTCAGGTGTGTGAGTAGATCCAGATAAGGTTCCAGAATCCAGGGTTTCTTCTGTAGATGAAGCCAGAGGAAGGGAAAGATTTGTCAAGGCCAAAACGGGGAGATGAGGATTACTAATGGGGAGATGAGGATTACTACTCTCTTCAACCTGTTGGCTTTCTGAAGGAATTTTGGAATCAAGAGAACGGGGGAAAACATGCAATACACCAGGAAGCCAATTGTGTATTACAGCATCCCTCGGAGACTGCCCTGGTAGGGGAATTAGGGAGAAGTAGCTGCTACATTTGTTGTTTAGGAGACAAGTAAAGAGATTGCAGCAAGGTTAACCCCATGTGCAGAAAATGTCCTCTGCTACGTTCTGGTTGAGGGACGATGTGTGAGGCATTAGAATGGTTCTGCTCAACTTGTCCACTATGACGTTGGACCTTCCCAGAATGTGCGTTGCTATAAGAAAGTGGTTAGATGAGATCATCCATTGCCACACTCTGAGTACTTCTTGACACAGAGGGTATGATCTGGTTCCTCCTTGCTTATGTACCAGACCAGTGACATGTTGTCTGATTGAATCACTACCATTCCTAGAGGAAGAGCAGTCTGAAATGCCTGCAATGCTATAAGCACTGCCTTCATCTCCAGGATGTTTATGTGGAGCTTGGCCTAGACTGTGAACTAGATACCTTGGACCATCTTTCTCAGATAATGCCCCCGACCCTATCTGGGAAGCATCCGTGGTCACTGTACCCTGTGGGTAAGGGGGAACAAAAGGTCAGCCTTGTGTCACCTGTTCTGAATTAATCCACCGTAAAAAATTATTTTTGCATACATCTGTTATAACAATTTGGTGAAACATTGGTCATTGGATTACTGACCACTGAGCAGCCAGAAGCCATTGCAGAATCCGCATGTGAAACCCGGCTAACTGAAACAACACAATCGCCAAGGCCATAGATCCTAATGCCTGCAGAACATGACTGGCAGCTACCTTCTTCTTCCTGACTAATCTTAAAGTTTGCCATCTGGTTAACACTCTGGAAGGAGGAAGTTTTGCAAGCATTTGAGTGGTGTCTAGTAGTGCTTCTATGAACTCTAGTGTGAGTAGGTTCCAGATGAGATTTTCAGCAATTTATGGTTATGCATAGCTCAGAACAGACGTGAAGAACAGTCTCTTGTGCGGATAAGTAACTGCCTGATTGGGGCGGATATGAGCCAGTCATCTAAACAAGGAAACGTCCGGAATCCTTGTCATCACAGGTGAGCCCATAACCACTGCCATGCTTTTGGTGAACACTCTGGGGGCAGTAGTGAGATTATGTTGCAGTTCTCTGAACTGGCAATGACTGGCTCCTAGCCAGAAACAAATACTGTCTGGAGTGTCTGTCCATTTTTATATGGTAGTACGCATCCTGAAAATCTATACAGCACATCCAGTCCTGTTCCAGAAAAGGAAGTGGGGACTAAACCATGACCATTCGGAACTTGCAACGGACTGACTTGTTCAGTCTCAGAGATCCAAGATTGGTCTCCAGTCCCTGGTTTTCTTTGGAACCAAAAGAATCTTGAGTAAGTTCAGAATCCTCTCTGATCTCGGTGGGGTGCGCTCCTTTGGATTTGAATGTCTGCCTGATCCTTTTGACTGGGTGGAATGTCTGGGATCCTCTTGTTGGAAGGAGACTGTTGAGAACAGGGAATTTGGTAACCCCTGGATATTATCCTCTGCACCCATATATCGGAAGTTATCTTTTGACAGGCTCTCCAGTGCAGGGATAGTGGACTCCCAATTGCCTCCAGAGGTGGACAATTGGGCCTCCTTTCAGGGGTGCTGAAAGAGCTTCCTGAAGAAAGACTCCCGGGACACTTAGTTTTGCAGACCTCCTTTGCCACGAGGGCAGAATCTTCCATTATTGTTCCCTCCTCTGCCTCTGAGAGAAACCTCTCCACGTGTGTCTGGGGAGGACCCTTGAGAACTCTTGAATCACATTTTTCCGCTGCCTCTCTGACCCTTAGGATAAGGTCTTTGAGGAGCTGAGAAATGTATGCCCAAGGCAGAAAGAGTCTCACCTTCTTTCTCACACCTGGATAGTGTAGCTTTTGACTTTGGGACAAAAAAAAAAAAAAAGATATGTACCATCAAACAGAGCACTGACAAACGAAGACTTAAAAGGCTCCACAAAATCGCAAAGATGCATCAAGGCATGCCTCCTCATAGAGATGCAGGAACCCACCTCTATACTTATTCCTTTGGTTGCATCTAAGATGAGCCTCATGGAAGAGTAAGCTATAGAATGTAGGGTGACTAACTGGGAAACTACTTTCTCTTTTGCTCCATCAGCTACTGCTCCCTCAAGGGTAACTGAAAGTACCTTGATCAGATCCCTTTGTAACCTGGTTAAATGGGAAAGATAATTAGCAACCACAAGGCAAAAGTCGCTGAAGAGAACACTCACTTCCCACAACTAGCCATTGTCCCAGAATCCTTATTAAGACTGATAGTTGAACTCTCCTCAGAAAGTTCCTTCTTGGTCACTGCCGCCATGACCATGGTATCTACTGCAACCCCTTTTGTCCAGAAGGTCTTGTCAGAAAGAGATGTGATTATTTTAGCTGGTCTCCTGGGGATATGCTCAATGGAATCTGGAGTCTCCCACGCCCACCGAGATCAAATTTATGAGCTCATCGGTGGGTGGAGTCACCCAGGAGGTAGATGGGCAGGAACCAAAGGCTGCCGGGTACACCGACTCCTCAGGTGAAGGATTACTGGACTGCCAGCCATCCCTCTGTTTCAGAATCTCCCCAAAGGAAACATCCTCGGGGTGACCATGGATTTCCTTCTCCCTCATCGAGGTCCGTGTCTTCTGTAGCAGACTCCTCCATGGAATCAAAATTATTCCTCTTGCAAAGTCTCTTTCCTAGGGACCTCCACAGTGGGGTAGCCTGGGGAGGTATCGGAACAGGCAGGGGTACCCATATGGGTATTCTGGTACCTGAGGTCCCCCTGTACCTGTGGAACATCCTCTCCAGCTCCAACAAGCCATGCTTTTGGGATGGGGTCCCCTCCAGTACAGAAGAGAGTTTGCCAGGGGTTGAAGCGGGAGCCAAGCTCACCTTTGCTGATGTCCCGAGGTGCATCGACTGCTCCAAAGACCGGACAGTTGAGCGCACTCAAGATTCATGAGGCTCACTATGGCTCTGGGAACTCTCTGGCTCAGAAAAAGGTCTGATCCGAGGAAGAGGACATCTTTGGATCAGAGATGAAAGGCACCAGGCATATCGGATCAGACTACTTTGAAGCTTGCCCTGAAGTTGGAGGAGGAGGGGGAGTGGACAGTTTCGACAGACCTGGCACTTTAAGGGTCGAGGGGGACTTAGTGATGCCCTGCGCCCACATAATTTTCTGCACCATCCATTCCACATCATCTTCAGTGAGGCTCTTTGTTGAACAGGAAGAAAGAGGCAGATGGGGACTTTGGTCTGACTAGGACGGGAGATGGTATCCTCAATGGAACTGGATCAAAGGTCGGAGAGTACAGTCTTTGGTAGTGTCAAAATAGACTTAAAGGAACTAGTTCGTATCCATCATCTATGGATCTGATCTATCCTTACTAGACAGAATCAGAGCCGAAGAAGCCAGATCCAATGCAGTAGTGATCAGCTCCAACTGGGTCACAGACTTGGGAGATTTTGATATTTATGCTCTTGCCTCTGAAGATTGTGTCAGAGCCGAAGAGGTCACTTCTTTCCTCTACCACTGGATTTGGAGAAGAGTGATGAAGCAGGACCAGAATGAGCCGATTTATTTTTTTGTGAATGAGCCAGGTATTTATTTACTGCCAGAAATAGCCTCCTTAAAGGCAGAAGGTAACATGCCCCTCAAGATGAGCTTATTTCTTCTTTCATTTTGATGATGATGATGATGATGATGATCTTGATGGTTGAAAGAATGGCAGATCGCACAATCCTCTTGCAAGTGAAGGGGCCCAAGACAATGGATACACAGGGAGTGAGAGTCACTGAAAGGAATCTTGTGTCCGCACTTTGTGCATTTTTTTTTTAAATCCAGCAGTTTTTTCTTGTTTCTCTGTCATAATGTAAGAAATACAAACAGAAAAGCCATTCACACACACATGCACACTTAGGGTAAAACAGAGAAAAAAAAAAGAAAAAAAAAAAATATATATATATATATATATATATGGAAGTAGGAATAAGGTGAGAACTATTAATAATAGTAGTTAAAGAAATACCTTTAAAGGTAAAAGGGGAGGGACGTACAGTTACTGTCGGGAAAGTGAAATAGATTGAGAGAGAGAAAACAAAAGTAACCCAATAAAAACTGGTTACTGTAAAGGAAGAGTTAACATGGGAGAGATAGGACACACTAAATTCTCTAATATGTAGAAAAATACACTATAGAAGAAAGATTGTTTTAATAATACGACCCTGATAACTCAACAGCCAGCTGATCAGACCATGTCTTCACAAAGCGGCAAACGAGATCTGAGGTAATAGGGAGGGATGCACTGTGGGCAGGGGGAGGTATTCAACAGCTTTTTGGTTAGCAAGAGCTTAGTAACAGCTGAGTCAGATACAATAGATCAGATCTGGACCCCCGTATGTGAGGAGGACATGAAAAACTGACAATATCAGATCAGAAAATTTATCCCAGGACTGCCACCTGTACTATTAATGGACAGATGCAGCTCCTAAATGCTTTATTCCATACATGGGTCCCCTCAAATTATTTATGGTATGTTCCCAGTTACTCTCATTAAGGGTAATATATAATTTATCAACCATAGGATGGGTAAGGATAATCTATAATCATATCGGATAGGTTATGAGCACAAAAATGGAAATTTGCTAGGCTTAAAATGTCTCATAACAGCAGCTAGCCTACTACTTTACTATGAACCTATGTAGATTAGTACCTGCACTGCTCTCTCCTTTTATGGAATACACTAGCCCAGACTACTAGCACTACTGCTGTAATCTGCGACAAACATGCTGAATCCTGAATGTACATCACTGGTACACTAGAATATTAAGCCATTCAGCATATTAGCCCATAAACTCAACACATATGTAAGCATGAACTTTGTCACAGTTTTTGAAAAATGTGGGAAATAAAGACATGCTGATGCTGAATTGGTCAGACTTTAAAATAATACCAAACTATATGCTACAGACGACTGCCAGATCATTACCGGTTTTCCATAGCATGCTCCTCTCCAAACAGACATATGCACACACGCAAACTGTTCTACAATAAAGTGTGGCGGTGACTGGAGGCTTTGAACTCACAGCAAAATATATTTAAACTTGCTACAAACTAATTAAACTTCAGAGATGATGACTTAAACGTTTTATCCCTAGTCTTGAGTATAGTATAGATTGCTTTATTGGATGTTACCTACAGTTTCTTAATGTCAGTTTTATCAGACATTTGTTTGAGTGATAAATCTCTTTTGGCTGTGTGTAGTTCTCAGTCATTATGCTAACTTCTTTTGAGTAGTTTTCTGTTCATTTTTATAATGTGGAGAAAAAAGTATTTGAAGTTAACTCCTAAAAAGGTTACCTTGTGTCCTCAAAAAAACATGTCAATTGTAGCCAGAAGTCAGACCCTGCTGCTGTAGCAACTCCTTCCATAGCATTGTAGGTGATCTGATCTATAAAGCTACTAAGGGATTGAAGTAGATGCCTAGGCCCTTCAATGGGCCACTCAGAATGTCTACAGCTTCCCACTGGTGTATTGAAATTGTGACAGCATGTTTGGCAAGGTCTGTGAATCTGAACCCTCGGAAGCTGGGAAATGCACTTCATTTTATATAGGTAAAAACAGGGAGATCTTTAAAAGAAAGGATGTAATGTAGGAGCACCTTAGGAAAATTAAAAGCAGAATTGCACAAATGCATTGCAGAGACGTTCACATGTACGAAGGATATATATATATATATATATATATATTTTTTTTATTATAGAAGTGGTTGATTTACATCAGGGGGGACCCTACAAGATTAGACTTGAATGTAAAGAAAGTAAATGGCAATTAAGAACTAATGCCATGGGTTAAATGACCATATTTCATTAGCCATTTTTTTAAAGATGAAAGCAATTAACTTATTTTAACAATATTCAATGGACATATGATGTATGAGACTGAAGTTTTAGTTTTCCAAAATGATTTATCAATGCATTTGGAAAGGAATATGATAAAATGCAGTTTCTCTTTACAATGATTAAACCATTAATTTAACAGTCATTGGTTAATTTGTGAGGGGTGGAGTATCAATGACTATAAGTAGGTTGAATTTTGATTAATTACTTAACTCTGAGGAAGTCCCATTATTGCAGGGGATGAAAGCGCTTAGCCTGTGTATTTTAATAATAAATATACTTGTTTTTAAGTTGACTTGTAGTTTACATCTGGAGTCTTATTTCAAGTGTCCATGATGTTACAACTGTCAACCAAGCTCTGAGTTTCCTTTTGTTGAGTTTTTATTTGGTTATCAGTTGTGTGTGTCCTCAACAAACTATGTCAAGTGTAGCCAGCAGTCACAGCCTGCTGCTGTAACAAATCCTTTCACAGCATTGTAGGCCATCTGATCTATAAAGCTGCAAAGAGATTGAAGAAGTGGATGATTAGGCCCTTCAATGGGACATTTGGAATGTCTACAGCATTCCATTGTTGTACTGAAACTGTGACAGCAGTTATGGTAAGTTTTGTGAAACTAAACACACTTTTGGAGGCTGGGAAATCCTGTTTATTTTTCGAAGACAAAGTACTACGTTACTGCAGATGTCCCATGCAACCCTGACAGCATCTTGTAAGACACCCACTAGGGTATCAATCATCCAAGAGATGTAGAGCAAAAATTATATGCCTTTTATTATGCTGTCTGAGCAAGAAGATGGGTTTAGTAGGCCAGTTGACACATTAGCAGCACTTTCCCCAACTTACCTCCAGGATGAAGAAGAGCTTATTTCATCCTTGTTATCATGATCCTTTGTAGGAGGTTCCAGCTCTGGGTATAAATGCTTAAATTTGCACAAGCACTTCTTACAGTGTTTGGAAGAAGGTTCAATGGCTTATCTTTCTGAAAGGTGGGAGTGAGATTAATTCTAAAGGCAGTACCAGAAGGTGAAACTGGTGCCTGATGAAAAGATCTCAACACTAGGAAAGGCTGGTTTAAGGAATCCCTGGGCCATTATTGCCACAGTAAAGTAGAAGGCTAGAACCCAGAGCATGATCCAGATGACAGTCTAGACTAGAGATCCTGACCAGGGGCTGAGACCATTAGTTTATCTCAAGAAAGGAAGGGAGGGGTAAATGCCTAGTAATGGGTATTTCACTGAGGTCTGAGCTTCTTAGTGGTGACCAGAGTAGCAGGGGGAAGAGAGATAGAATTGTTAGTGGGGGAGCAGAGCAGAAAAACAAATAATTATTACACTGTGACCAGTGGTTTCCAGCTGTATGATGTTGGCAGGGCCAATTTTACAGAAACTGGTTTGGGGCACAATGACATTGTGTGAGCTGGTGCTGAGAGAAAGGAGATAGGCCTATCTTAGAGGAGCTGGTTGTATGACTGTAGGCTGTGGAGTCCTGAAGTATCGGCACCATAGCCAATGTGGTACAGCACTATAAAAAAAGGCTTGGCCACTTCAGCAAATCAGAATGCCTGAATGGTTGTCTAAAAGGTTGGACATCTGAGAAGAGAGTAACGGTACCAACAAAACCACCATCTGGGCAAGAGAAAAGTTTAAAGAAGGCCTCTAGCATAAAAACTGAAGTAAACATTTTAGACTACAGTCATCCCTCTCCATAAAGGGGGAGCGACTACAGACCCTGAGAATTATCGCCCCATTAGCCTGATGAGTCTGATATGTAATGCTATGGAGCACATCATGGACCTAATTAACAAGGATATAGGGAATCTCCAAACTCTGGATCCCAAGCAATTTGGTTTTGTGAAGGGTAGATCATGCCTGCTCAACCTGGTTGACTTCTTTGAGTCAGTCACCAGAGGTGTGGATGAGGGCAAAGCAGTTCATACAACCTACCTCGATTGGGCCAAGGCCTTTGATACCATTCCCCACTTAGGAATTATTGATAGACTCACCAAACTAGGCATCATATATTACTAGGTGGGTTGCAAATTGGCTCACAGATAGAACTCACAGTGTGAAAGTAGTAGACTCCAAGTCAGACTGTCGACCAGTCACGAGTTGAGTCCCACGGGAATCGTCCTGGGTCCTCTCCTGTTTGGCATCTACTTCTCAGAAGTCAAGGCCAACACAGAGTGACATTGGCTGACCAAGTTTGCCAATTGCAAGCTGGGAGCCATTATTAACTCCCCAAGTGATGTAGACATCCTACAGAAAGCCCTCACTGAGACCAACAACTGTCTAAACCATGGCCTTACGCTTAATGCCAAAAAATATCTCATCATTCCCTTTGGGAAAAACTCAGTTCCCACTAATTACTACATTGATGGTAGCCCACTGAATACTGAAGGCATTATAAGAGATCTGGGGACATAGGTTGACAGCAACCTCTCATCCAACTACCACATTGCCACTGTGGTCAGAAAGTCCTTATATGTGGCACATCTCATTACCAAGGGTTTTGCATCCAGGAAGAGAGATGTCATCATCTCTCTCTACTCTTCCCTCATTAGGCCAGTCAATAGAGTATAATGCCCCAATTGGCATGTACCTCACTAGACACATGCAACAGTTGGAAAGGCCACAAAAGTACCTCATGAAGAGGATCCTAGGCCTTAAACACATGTCCTACATGGACACACTCAAACCCCAGCTATTCTCTGTCTCATATCATCTACTAAGAGGTGATCTCTGCTTGACTTACAAAGCCATGTCTGACCCAGCCCTGTTAGAAATGTTACACCTAAAGAAATCCCAATCCCTCCGCACCACACACTCCAGGGACCTTAACCTCATTACCACAATCAACAGAACATGCTGAAGGGACAGGTTCATAACCCAGGGACTGCCCATGCTCTGGAATAGACTCCCATACATGTCAAGCAGAGCACCTCTCTAGCCCTTTTCCAGAGAAATCTTGATGAGTGGATGGGAAATAGAAAGTTCACCCAGGGTATCACTCCAGTGGCTCTACCTGATAGAGACACTGGGAACTAATGGCAGCATGATACCAGGGCACTTCTACATGCTAGGCTTGTAAAGGCTCCAGGTCCGTTTAGCCTAGTACACACCTATGAACTTTCTGGCATCTAAATACTTTTAATGATAATAATTCATAGTCAGTGGGCGGGAACCCTACAGATCCTCTACAAAACAAAAGTATGACATTTAGAAAGCAATGGACCCTGCAACCTCCTTTGGAGTAGAATACCAAGACAATCTGTTAACTTGAAGGACTCAACTTCAGTCTTAATAGAACCTTTCAGAATAATTTTGTGCAGGATTGCCTTGGGAAAGACCTTCCACTGTTTTCTGAAGAAAACTTGCCTTCACAACTGTTAAATGAAACTGTATATCTAGCTTTATTTATAGGTTTGGAATCAGAACTACAAGATATTGATCAATCCTGATAAAGGACTGTTGCTCTAATTTGTCAGTTTTTGGGAAAGCAGAAGGTTTTTGAAAGCCTTGCCAAAATAACATTTGGTCAGATCACTGAAACTCTGCACCCAGTATAGAAAAGAATGCCAAATTAAATCTCCAATCAATAAGTACACATCTGATTTCTCCATTGGAAGGAGAATCTTGCTAAGTGCATGTTTCCTAAATAAAGGACTGAACATTATGAGTAAAAGAATGGTAGGCTTACATCCAGCACTGAGGAACAGTGAAATAAAAACTCTTGCTCAAAAAGGAGAATGCAGACAAAAACTCACAAAGAATAAAGAAACAGCAGAGAAAAAGTATAGGAAAACTCAAAAATATATCGAAAAAATATTTGAAGAATGCAGTATAGGACCATTTTTTGACTGACAACTGTCCATTTGGCATTTAAGAAATGCAGAGCGATATGGGGTGCTTTGTGGAAAGCTTCATTAGTTGAATGGTCCCTCTCAGTTTATGGTAAGTAACTTATACAGCTGTTATTTGTAAGATGTGGTTCCTGTTGTTGTATGAAGCACTAGGCATACTGTGAGAACACTGTAGCAGGCCATCAGTTATTACTGTTACACAGAATACATATATACGAGAAGACAGATTTATTTTATCTGTCACTGGGATGGAAAGTTTCACCTGATATATGAAATTCTGCACAGGGAAAGAATCAGGGAAAGTTTATAGCCTGCTACAGACCACCTTCCCAAACCCAGGAACCCCACTCGGCCTTCCTGAGAACACTGGAAAATATGAAGGTCTCTCCAAACACCATTATATTGGGCGACTTCAACTACCCAAACATAGACTGGGAGCATTACTCTAGCTCCAACACCCTAGCCCAAAGGTTCCTAGAATTTATAAACTCAAATGCTATGGAACAACTTGTTACCACTCCCACAAGAGGGGAAAACATACTGGACCTGATCATCACCAACATGGGGACTTTATGCTCCAGACCAGAAGTGTATCCCTCACTGGTAAGATCAGACCATAAACTAATCTCACTGGATATTCACATCCCGACCCCACCCCCTGCCCAGAAAACCACAGTGAAAAACTTCTCTAAAGCAAATTTCACACTCCTCAAAACCAAGGTGGAATCCTTCAAAGCCTCCGGGCCTGTGGAATATATGGCCCAGACTGCAGAATCCTTTATAAACGCATTCTATGAACACCTTCAGGAATGCATGGATCATGCAATCCCAAATAAAACCAAGACCCAATCCTCCAAAGGCAGATGTCCTGTCTGGTGGACCCCAGCTATAAACAAACTATACAATAGAAGGAGGAAGCTACTACATGATAGAGCAAAATCCCAAAAAGGGAAGGCATCTCTGATCAGTATTAGCAAAAAACTACGGGCACTCATAAAATCATCTAAGGCCAGCTTCGAGAGAAAAATTGCACAGGACACTAAGGATAATCACAAGGCTTTCTTTAGTTAAGTTAGGAACCTGGGTGGGAATTCCCAGATATGCTCAGAATTAGTCCAAAATGACAAAAAAATACACCAAACCCACAGACATTGCCAACATCCTAGCTGACAGGTTCAGCGAAACTTCTCCCCTTCCCACCAAAAGGGCAAATATCTATCCCAGCAGAGTGCTGCCCCCCTGACATCTCAGATGCTCAGGTAAGAGCCTCCCTCTCCACAGCAAAAAACACAGCATCAATGGGACCAGACGGTGTCCCGGGCTGTGTCCTACATGAACTCCAAGAAGAGCTAAACCCAAACATAAAACTACTGTTCAATCTCAGCCTTACTACAGGATATGTACCCAAAGAGTGGCGTACAGCAACAGTGGTGCCTCTCCACAAAGATGGTACCTCAACGGATCCTGGAAACTATCACCCCATAAGCCTGACTAGCTTGGTCTGCAAAGCTGTGGAAAGGATCATCATCATGGACCTCATAAACAAAGATATTAGGGACCTACAGACACTGGATTCTACCCAGTTCGGCTTTGTTAAGGGCAGATCCTACCTCTTAAACCTGGTCGATTTCTTTGAAACAGTCACCAAGACCATTGACGAGGGGAAGGTGGTCCACACAGCCTACCTGGACCTCGCAAAAGCCTTCGATACAATACCCCACTCGAGCATTATAGATAAGCTCACCAGCTTAAATATAAACCCCTATGTCACTAGATAGGTTGCAAACTGGCTCAAGGACAGAACCCACATGGTTAGAATTGCTGGAGCCATGTCAGACTCCAAACCAGTTACAAGTGGCATCCCACAAGGCTCAGTCCTGGGACCTCTCTTGTTCGGTATATATTTCTCGGAGGTACAGGCCAACACGGAAGGACTGTGGCTGACCAAGTTCGCAGATGACTGCAAACTGGGAGCCTTAATAGACTCTCCAGCCAACACAAGCATCCTCCAAAAGGGCCTCACAGAAACAGACAACTGGTGCCAGAGCCATGGCCTCAAGCTAAACACCAAAATGTGTATAGTCATCCCCTTTGGCAAAAACAAAGTGCCCACAAATTACCACATAGGTGGTAATTTATTAAGTACAGAAGTAGTAATTAGGGACCTGGGGACCCAAATTGATAGCAATCTCTCATTTGACAACCACGTGGCCAAAGTGGTTAGAAAAACATTTTATATAGCCCACCTAATCATGAAGGGATTCACATCTAGATCAGGGGAGGTCATCGTGCCTCTTTACTCATCCCTCATCAGGCCCATAATTGAGTACAATGCCCCTTTTGGGATGTAACTTACCAGACACCTGCAGCAACTGGAAAGACCCCAAAAGTACCTCACCAAGAGGATCAAAGGGCTCAAACAGATGCCATATGCTGCCCGGTTAAAGAAACTCCAGCTCTACTCAGTGGCATACCGCCTGCTCAGAGGTGATCTGTGACTGACGTATAAAGCCATGTCCAACCCGGAATTAATGGACATGCTGCACCTCAGAAAATCCAAATCCCATCGAGCTACGCTCGAGACTTGAACCTCAGCACTGAAATAAATAGGACATGCTGGAGGGACAGATTCATAACCCAGAGGCTCCCTTCACTCTGGAATAAAATCCCAGTCCAGGTTAGACAGAGTCCCTCATTGACTCTCTTCAAGAGGAATCTTGATGAGTGGATGGGAGATCATAGGTTTACCCCGGGTATCACTTCTGTGTCACTGTTAGACAGAGGCACAGTATACTAACCTCGAAAAAGGGCATAGCAAAATTAATTTAAAATGGGTGGTGAAAGCCAAACACACTCTGGCTAGGCTTATAAATGCCCTAGGGCAGATAGTCTAGTATGAACCTATGAACCTATCACAATGCCACTGCGTACTGTCTAACAGAAAAAGGATTGTAATGAATCAAACACTTCTCTTAATCACATCAAGAGAAGGTGTAGTTGATAATCCCCTTTACATGATCGAATTTTCACTTACCTGAGACTTAGGATGAGATGACTTCACCGAAAACTTACTGTCACGAACACTTGGATGACTGGAATTTTACTCCGGGAAAGAAAACACTTGGCTACTATGGCGAGCTTTGCCCTTTCTCCACTGTAGCGCTTCTTGTCAAATCCTTCACGTTGGAAGGAGATGTGATGGAACATTATGGTAAGTACATATCTGATGATGTCAAACTTCATTCCATCCTTGACAGATGGGACAGAGTCCCCAGCTACCTAAATTCCTGGAAGGACATTCCTGTGCACCGTCGAGCCGAAGGATGATTGTCCCCTAGAGACCAGGTGCAATTTGTAATGAGTAATAAAGATATGGGGAGGTAGCTGCTGCATGTCATTCATTGAAGCTCTGGACTGAAAAACAACTGAAGTGGCTATAGACCTTGTAGAATGTGCTTTGACTGATTTGGTCAAGGTTGAATTATTATCATAAATGAATGAAATGCAGTCTTTCAGCCACTTGGAAAGATTAATTTTGCTGACTGCTTTGCCAAACTTTGCAATAGAGAAATAAAAACGATTTATGTCTTACCATAACGTTCCATCTGTGTTGTTGATCTTCATCCATTCATTACTGATGGGTTATTGGTTCCGTCCTCGGAACCGAGCCAGCCAATATCAAGCTCGCGTCAGCCAAAAACTCTCAAGCCAAAGTCCTAACCCAGAATGCTCTGCTCCCTGTTACCGCAGATTGAGTTTGCAAGTTGATAGATAAAAATAGAGGCTACCTCTAGTCATAACAGACCTACAAGAAAGAAGTGCATGACATCAACCAAGAACCTCCGGATGGGGGACAGAGGGTGGGAAGTAATGAATGAACGAAGATCAACACAGACAGAACGTTGTGGTAAGACATAACTTCTTTATCTGATGCTGTTAATCTTCGTTCATTCCTTACTGATGGGACAGAGTCCCCAGCTACCTGTATTCCTGGGTGGCCCTCATGGAAGGACATTCCTGAGCACCATGGAGCCAAAGGAAGCTCTAACTCTGGAGGCCAAGTCCAATTTGTAATGAAGAATAAAGGTATGAGGTTTGGCTCAAGTTGCAGCTGAGTAAATATCATTGAGGGAAGCCTTAGCATGGAAAGCTGCTGAAGTTGCCATAGATCTTGTAGAATGTGCTTTGACTATGAAGCAAGCTGACATTGTTTTTGTTGTAGATAAATGTAATACACTGGCTTCATGGTTGAGAAATTGTAACTTTTGAAACGGGATGACCCAGTCTAGGTCCAGAAAAAGCCAGAAACAGTTGGTCTGATTTACGGGTAGATTTTGTTCTGTCCAGATAAAATTGTAATTGCCTATGAACATCCAAGGAGTGCAGGCAATACTCTCCCTTGTTAGAATGGTTAGGAAAGAACATTGGAAGGTTAATAGACTGGTTGACAGATTGCTCTGACATCACTTCTGGTAAAAAGGTAGAATTAGTTTTCAGTAATATCCTATCCTTATGGAAGATAAGATAGGGAAGTTTGATGCATAAGGCCTGAAGTTCTGGCAATTGCCTGGCCGATGTGATTGCAATCAAAAACAAAGTTTTCCAAGAGAGATATTTTACATCACATGAAGACGCAGGTTCAAAGGATGGAGCTGTTAGAGCTCGCAGGACCAAAGCCAAATCCCAAGGTTGTACGGGTTCTCTAAAGGGAGGTTTTAGGTGGATAACCCCTTTCAAGAAAGTCTTATGCCATAAATGAAGAATCTTGAAAACCAATATGAAAGCCTGAGATGGCAGCTAAATGTACACGGATAGCAGAGGCAGACACCCCAGAGTGGAAAAGATGTGATAAGTGATCCAATACCACCGAGACTGGGGCTGACAAGGGGTCTAACTGTTTATTTGCTGCCCATAGAGAGAACCTTTTCTATTTGTTAAGATAGATTAGTCTGGTGGACGATTTACGAGATGCAATAAGAATATTGCGCACAGGGGACGAAAGGTTTTCATGCCTGGCAATCATTGGAAGTGGAGAAACCAAGCTGTCAGTTTCAGGGTTGTTAGACTGGGGTGAATCAGACCCTGTGGATGGGAGCTCAACGCTGGGGATGGATTGAGGATCCACGGTTGATCTACCAGTTGAGGCCAGAGGAAGGGAAACCAGACTTGTTGAGGCCAATATGGAACAATGAGGATCAGTTTGCTCTTCAGCTGTCATGCTTTCTTTAAAAATTGGGTGATGAGGAGGATATAAAGAAGATCTGAGGGCCAAGCGTGGACTACAGCATCCCTTGGTGACTGTCCCTGAGGGGGGATCAAGGCAAAGTAGTTGCTGTACTTGTAGTTGGCTGGGGAGGCAAATAGATCGCAGCAAGGCTGGCCCCAGTGGTTGAAGATTATTGCCACTATCAGAGGATTGAGGGACCACTTGTGAGGCTGTAGAATGCACCTGCTCAATTTGTCCGCTATCTCGTTGGAGCTCCCGTGAATGTGCATTTCAGTTAGAAAGCGGTTGTAAGCCATCACCCATTGCCATATTCTCAAGGCCTCTTGACATAACAGGTAAGATCTGGTGCCCCTTTTTTTGTTGATGTACCAGACCACTGACATGTCTGATTGGATCGCAATAGTCCCTGACAGAATGGAGTGAAATGCTTGCAATGCTAGAAGTACCGCCTTCAGTTCCAGGACACTGATATGCAAAAGGGCCTCCATCTCCGACCAAGTGCCTTGGACCGAGTTTCCCTGATATAACCCCCCCCACCCCATCAGGGAGGCATCCGTGGTCACCGTGGCTATCAGTTGATGGGGGTTGAAAGGGCAGGACCATTGTTGGGGATTTCGAGAAGTCCACCAGAGTAAATCTTGCTTGCATCTCTGAGTTACACTTATCTGAAAGGACAAAGGATGTTGTAGAGGGTACCAATGAGTGAGAAGTAGCCATTGAAGGAGCCTCATGTGGAATCTGGCTAGAGAAACAATGGTGAAAGAGGCTGCCACTGACCCCAACAGCTGGAGTATAGATCGAGCTGGGGATTTGTGGTGACTGACCAGTGGTTTAACTTGTCTTATTCTCTGAAGACTGTGTTCTGGAAGGGATGCTGTGCAATTTCTCGTGTCCAACAGTACCCCTATAAATTCTAAAGACTGAGTTGGGGTTGTGTTGGATTTCTCCCAGTTTATAGTGATTCCCAGGCTTCGAGCTGTTGACAGTATACTGTAGGGCTTCATCCAGTAGACGCTTGTTGGGGGCAGTGAGGAGCCAGTCATCTAGATATGGAAATGCCTGGAATCCTTGAAGTCGCAAGTGAACGATAACCACTGCCATGCATTTTGTAAACACTCTGGGGGCTGTAGAGACTGAAGGGCAGGGCTCGAAACTGGTAGTGACTGGCTCCTATACGGAAGCAAAGGTATCTTCTTCAGCATTTGTCCATTTTTATGTGGTAATATGCATCTTGAAGATCTACAGAGCACATCCAATCATCTTCTTCCAGAAGAGGAAGGATAGACTGAACCATGACCATCCGGAATGTCTCTGTTTTTACAAATTTGTTCAGTGCACAGAGATCCAGAATTGGTCTCCAGTCCCCTGTTTGTTTTGGCACTAAAAAGAACCATGAGTAAAAAATGGATCCTATTTGGTCTGTGGGGGGACCGTTTGGATGACTTTTTTGTAGCGGTTTTTGGATTTTGTGTGCTGCTGCTTCCCTTTGACTGGGTGGAACGTCGGGTAATACTCTTTCTGAGACTGGGCAAAGATGGTAGGTGATGTGATAGCCTCTGTATATTATCCGTTGTACCCAAGAGTCAGTTATCTTTCGCCAGGCAGCTGGGTGCAAGGAGAAACAACTCCTGACAGCTTCCAGAGGTGAGCAGTCGGGCAATGCTTCAGGAGCGCTGATAGGGTTGGCCAGAGAAAGAAACGCTGAAACACCGGTTTCACGGACCTCCTCTGCCCTGAAAGGGGCATCTTCCATTAGAGCTTCCCTCTCTGCCTCTAGGGGAGAACTCGGCACATGCATCCCGGTAAGAACTCTGATTTCTTGTGCCAGATCTTTCCGCTCCTCTGATTTCTGGAGTAGAATCACTGAGGAGTGGAGAGTGTGACACCAATGGCAGACAGGGTCTTGCCATCCTGTTCACACCTTGCCAGCATATCCTTGACGTTAGGGCCAAACAAAGAAGCGGCCTCTATGGGGGCATTCATGAAGGAAGCCTTAAAGGGGGTCCGCAAAGTCACAAAAGTGCATCCAGGCATGTCGTCTGGCGACTATACCTGCGCCTGCCGCTCTAGCCGCCCCTTCCATTGCATGAGAACTAAGACACATGGAAGAGTTGGAAATGGACTCTAGGATGGCTATCTGAGAAGCCACATTATCACGGACTTCATCAGAAACAGCTCCTGCCAAGGTTTCAGAGAGCTGGTTGATAGGATCTCGCTGAAGCCTGGTAAAATGTGCCAAATAATTCAAAGACCTTATGGTGAAGGTCGATGAAGCAAACACACGCTTCCCTAATCTGCCAATCGCCCGGGACTCCTTGTTGGGCAGATGGACAGTTTGGCTCTCTTCTGCCAAATCCTTCTTAGTAGCAGCTGCCACCACCATAGCATCTACTGAAAGGCCTCGTGACCAATGGGGGTGCTCAGCTGGGGGCGATAATATTTTATCTGGTCTTTTTGGTATCGCTTCCATGGTATCAGGAGCCTTCCATGCACGCTGAATGATGAGCTGGACAAGCTCATCGGCAGACAGGGTGACACAGGAGGTAGAGGGCCGGGCACAAAAAGCCTGCAGGAATACGGATTCCTTAGATGAAGGATTAGAGGGCTTCCAGTCACCCCTCTAAGGATTTTGAGGATGTCATCAAAGGACACCTCACCAGAGGGTGAATGTGGGAACCCTTCCCCGTCATCAAAATCCATATCTTCAGTCAATGACTCCTCAGTGTAGTCCATGTGCTTCCTCTTACATGATGCTTTGCGGGGTACTTCCTCAGTAGGAGGATCTGGTGAAGACTGCTAAGAGGGGGTATCCCGAGGAGGAGAAACCTGAGGCTCTTGTGCCCAGTGTCTGGCAGTTGAAGCTTGTGACAGTTGCGGTACAGAGGGGGGAGAGGACTCCTGACATGTGAGCTTTGCCAGCGGAGGCAAGCACCCTCTCCATAGCCTGGAAGGCTGCCCCACCAAAGGAGGAATGGCAGCCCGGAACAGAGCACGACAACCTCAGAACCGGGGTCACATCCCACCCCAGACCAGGAGTCTCAAGAAAGCTGTGAAC